>NW_027251095.1:0-67213 GCF_044704955.1 Pristiophorus japonicus
TCGCCGCTCCTTCGCCCCGACCTCGCTCCGACCTCACCGCTCCTTCGCCCCGACCTCGCCGCTCCTTCACCCAGACCTCGCCGCTCCTTCGCCCCGACCTCGCTCCGACCTCGCCGCTCCTTCGCCCCGACCTCGCCGCTCCTTCGCCCCGACCTCGCCCCGACCTCGCCGCTCCTTCGCCCCGACCTCGCCCCGACCTCGCCGCTCCTTCCCCCGACCTCGCCGCTCCTTCGCCCCGACCTCGCCCCGACCTCGCCACGACCTCGCCCCGACCTCGCCGCTCCCTTCACCCCGACCTCGCCGCTCCTTCGCCCCGACCTCGCTCCGACCTCGCCCCGACCTCGCCGCTCCTTCACCCCGACCTCGCCGCTCCTTCGCCCCGACCTCGCCCCGACCTCGCCGCTCCTTCGCCCCGACCTCGCCGCTCCTTCGCCCCGACCTCGCTCCGACCTCGCCGCTCCTTCGCCCCGACCTCGCCGCTCCTTCGCCCCGACCTCGCCCCGACCTCGCCGCTCCTTCCCCCCGACCTCGCCGCTCCTTCGCCCCGACCTCGCCCCGACCTCGCCACGACCTCGCCCCGACCTCGCCACTCCTTCACCCCGACCTCGCCGCTCCTTCGCCCCGACCTCGCTCCGACCTCGCCCCGACCTCGCCGCTCCTTCACCCCGACCTCGCGCTCCTTCGCCCCGACCTCGCTCCGACCTCGCCCCGACCTCGCCGCTCCTTCACCCCGACCTCGCCGCTCCTTCGCCCCGACCTCGCCCCGACCTCGCCGCTCCTTCGCCCCGACCTCGCCGCTCCTTCGCCCCGACCTCGCTCCGACCTCGCCGCTCCTTCGCCCCGACCTCGCCGCTCCTTCGCCCCGACCTCGCCCCGACCTCGCCGCTCCTTCCCCCCGACCTCGCCGCTCCTTCGCCCCGACCTCGCCCCGACCTCGCCACGACCTCGCCCCGACCTCGCCACTCCTTCACCCCGACCTCGCCGCTCCTTCGCCCCGACCTCGCTCCGACCTCACCGCTCCTTCGCCCCGACCTCGCCGCTCCTTCACCCAGACCTCGCCGCTCCTTCGCCCCGACCTCGCTCCGACCTCGCCGCTCCTTCGCCCCGACCTCGCCGCTCCTTCGCCCCGACCTCGCCCCGACCTCGCCGCTCCTTCGCCCCGACCTCGCCCCGACCTCGCCGCTCCTTCCCCCCGACCTCGCCGCTCCTTCGCCCCGACCTCGCCCCGACCTCGCCACGACCTCGCCCCGACCTCGCCGCTCCTTCACCCCGACCTCGCCGCTCCTTCGCCCCGACCTCGCTCCGACCTCGCCCCGACCTCGCCGCTCCTTCACCCCGACCTCGCCGCTCCTTCGCCCCGACCTCGCCCCGACCTCGCCGCTCCTTCGCCCCGACCTCGCCGCTCCTTCGCCCCGACCTCGCTCCGACCTCGCCGCTCCTTCGCCCCGACCTCGCCGCTCCTTCGCCCCGACCTCGCCCCGACCTCGCCGCTCCTTCCCCCCGACCTCGCCGCTCCTTCGCCCCGACCTCGCCCCGACCTCGCCACGACCTCGCCCCGACCTCGCCACTCCTTCACCCCGACCTCGCCGCTCCTTCCCCCGACCTCGCCGCTCCTTCCCCCCGACCTCGCCGCTCCTTCACCCCGACCTCGCCGCTCCTTCGCCCCGACCTCGCCCCGACCTCGCCGCTCCTTCGCCCCGACCTCGCCGCTCCTTCGCCCCGACCTCGCTCCGACCTCGCCGCTCCTTCGCCCCGACCTCGCCGCTCCTTCGCCCCGACCTCGCCCCGACCTCGCCGCTCCTTCCCCCCGACCTCGCCGCTCCTTCGCCCCGACCTCGCCCCGACCTCGCCACGACCTCGCCCCGACCTCGCCACTCCTTCACCCCGACCTCGCCGCTCCTTCGCCCCGACCTCGCTCCGACCTCACCGCTCCTTCGCCCCGACCTCGCCGCTCCTTCACCCAGACCTCGCCGCTCCTTCGCCCCGACCTCGCTCCGACCTCGCCGCTCCTTCGCCCCGACCTCGCCGCTCCTTCGCCCCGACCTCGCCCCGACCTCGCCGCTCCTTCGCCCCGACCTCGCCCCGACCTCGCCGCTCCTTCCCCCCGACCTCGCCGCTCCTTCGCCCCGACCTCGCCCCGACCTCGCCACGACCTCGCCCCGACCTCGCCGCTCCTTCACCCCGACCTCGCCGCTCCTTCGCCCCGACCTCGCTCCGACCTCGCCCCGACCTCGCCGCTCCTTCACCCCGACCTCGCCGCTCCTTCGCCCCGACCTCGCCCCCGACCTCGCCGCTCCTTCGCCCCGACCTCGCCGCTCCTTCGCCCCGACCTCGCTCCGACCTCGCCGCTCCTTCGCCCCGACCTCGCCGCTCCTTCGCCCCGACCTCGCCCCGACCTCGCCGCTCCTTCCCCCCGACCTCGCCGCTCCTTCGCCCCGACCTCGCCCCGACCTCGCCCCGACCTCGCCCCGACCTCGCCCCTCCTTCACCCCGACCTCGCCGCTCCTTCGCCCCGACCTCGCTCCGACCTCGCCCCGACCTCGCCGCTCCTTCACCCCGACCTCGCCGCTCCTTCGCCCCGACCTCGCCCCGACCTCGCCGCTCCTTCACCCCGACCTCGCCGCTCCTTCACCCCGACCTCGCCCCGACCTCGCCGCTCCTTCGCTCCGACCTCGCCCCTCCTTCGCCCCGACCTCGCTCCGACCTCGCCGCTCCTTCGCCGCTCCTTCGCCCCGACCTCGCTCCGACCTCGCCGCTCCTTCGCCCCGACCTGGCCGCTCCTTCGCCCCGACCTCGCCGCTCCTTCGCCCCGACCTCGCCGCTCCTTCGCCCCGACCTCGCCCCGACCTCGCCCCGACCTCGCCGCTCCTTCCCCCCGACCTCGCCGCTCCTTCGCCCCGACCTCGCCCCGACCTCGCCACGACCTCGCCCCGACCTCGCCACTCCTTCACCCCGACCTCGCCGCTCCTTCGCCCCGACCTCGCTCCGACCTCGCCCCGACCTCGCCGCTCCTTCACCCCGACCTCGCCGCTCCTTCGCCCGACCTCGCCCCGACCTCGCCGCTCCTTCACCCCGACCTCGCCCGACCTCGCCCCGACCTCGCCGCTCCTTCACCCCGACCTCGCCGCTCCTTCACCCCGACCTCGCCCCGACCTCGCCGCTCCTTCGCCCCGACCTCTCCCCTCCTTCCCCCCGACCTCGCCGCTCCTTCGCCCCGACCTCGCGGCTCCTTCGCCCCGACCTCGCCGCTCCTTCGCCCCGACCTCGCCCCGACCTCGCCCCGACCTCGCGCTGACCTCGCCGCTCCTTCGCCCCGACCTCGTCGCTCCTTAACCCGACCTCGCCGCTCCTTCGCCCCGACCTCGCTCCGACCTCGCCCCTCCTTCGCCCCGACCTCGCTCCGACCTCGCCGCTCCTTCGCCGCTCCTTCGCCCCGACCTCGCTCCGACCTCGCCGCTCCTTCGCCCCGACCTCGCTCCGACCTCGCCGCTCCTTCACCCCGACCTCGCCGCTCCTTCGCCCCGACCTGGCCGCTCCTTCGCCCCGACCTCGCCGCTCCTTCGCCCCGACCTCGCCCCGACCTGGCCGCTCCTTCGCCCTGACCTCGCTCCGACCTGGCCGCTCCTTCGCCCCGACCTCGCCGCTCCTTCGCCCCGACCTCGCCGCTCCTTCGCCCCGACCTCGCCGCTCCTTCGCCCCGACATCGCCGCTCCTTTGCCCCGACCTCGCCGCTCCTTCGCCCCGACCTCGCCGCTCCTTCGCCCCGACCTCGCCGCTCCTACGCCCCGACCTCGCCGCTCCTTCGCTCCGACCTCGCCGCTCCTACGCCCCGACCTCGCCGCTCCTTCGCCCCGACCTCGCCCCGACCTCGCCCCTCCTTCGCCCCGACCTCGCCCGACCTCGCCGCTCCTTCGCCCCGACCTCGCCCTCCTTCGCCCCGACCTCGCCCCGACCTCGCCCCTCCTTCGCCCCGACCTCCCCGCTCCTTCGCCCCGACCTCGCCCCTCCTTCGCCCCGACCTCGCCCCTCCTTCACCCCGACCTCGCCCTGACCTCGCCCCGACCTCGCCCCGACCTCGCCGCTCCTTCGCCCCGACCTCGCTCCGACCTCGCCGCTCCTTCGCCCCGACCTCGCCCCGACCTCGCCCCTCCTTCGCCCCGACCTCGCCGCACCTTCGCCCCGACCTCGCCGCTCCTTCGCCCCGACCTCGCCCCGACCTCGCCCCGACCTCGCCGCTCCTTCGCCCCGACCTCGCCGCTCCTTCGCCCCGACCTCGCCGCTCCTTCGCCCCGACCTCGCCCCGACCTCGCCGCTCCTTCGCCCCGACCTCGCCGCTCCTTCGCCCCGACCTCGCCGCTCCTTCGCCCCGACCTCGCCGCTCCTTCACCCCGACCTCGCCGCACCTTCGCCCCGACCTCGCCGCTCCTTCGCCCCGACCTCGCCCCGACCTCGCCCCGACCTCGCCGCTCCTTCGCCCCGACCTCGCCGCTCCTTCGCCCCGACCTCGCCGCTCCTACGCCCCGACCTCGCCGCTCCTTCGCTCCGACCTCGCCGCTCCTACGCCCCGACCTCGCCGCTCCTTCGCCCCGACCTCGCCGCTCCTTCGCCCCGACCTCGCCGCTCCTACGCACCGACCTCGCCGCTCCTTCACCCCGACCTTGCACCGACCTGGCGCTGACCTCGCCGCTCCTTCGCCCCGACCTCGCCGCTCCTTCGCCCCGACCTCGCCGCTCCTACGCACCGACCTCGCCGCTCCTTCACCCCGACCTTGCACCGACCTGGCGCTGACCTCGCCGCTCCTTCGCCCCGACCTCGCCGCTCCTTCGCCCCGACCTCGCCGCTCCTTCGCCCCGACCTCGCCGCTCCTTCGCCCCGACCTCGCTCCGACCTCGCCGCTCCTTCGCCCCGACCTCGCCGCTCCTTCACCCCAGACCTCGCCGCTCCTTCGCCCCGAGCTCGCCGCTCCTTCGCCCCGACCTCGCTCCGACCTCGCCGCTCCTTCGCCCCGACCTCGCCGCTCCTTCGCCCCGACCTCGCCCCGACCTCGCCGCTCCTTCGCCCCGACCTCGCCCCGACCTCGCCGCTCCTTCCCCCCGACCTCGCCGCTCCTTCGCCCCGACCTCGCCCCGACCTCGCCACGACCTCGCCCCGACCTCGCCGCTCCTTCACCCCGACCTCGCCGCTCCTTCGCCCCGACCTCGCTCCGACCTCGCCCCGACCTCGCCGCTCCTTCACCCCGACCTCGCCGCTCCTTCGCCCCGACCTCGCCCCGACCTCGCCGCTCCTTCGCCCCGACCTCGCCGCTCCTTCGCCCCGACCTCGCTCCGACCTCGCCGCTCCTTCGCCCCGACCTCGCCGCTCCTTCACCCCGACCTCGCCGCTCCTTCGCCCCGACCTCGCCGCTCCTTCGCCCCGACCTCGCTCCGACCTCGCCGCTCCTTCGCCCCGACCTCGCCGCTCCTTCGCCCCGACCTCGCCCCGACCTCGCCGCTCCTTCGCCCCGACCTCGCCCCGACCTCGCCGCTCCTTCCCCCCGACCTCGCCGCTCCTTCGCCCCGACCTCGCCCCGACCTCGCCACGACCTCGCCCCGACCTCGCCACTCCTTCACCCCGACCTCGCCGCTCCTTCGCCCCGACCTCGCTCCGACCTCGCCCCGACCTCGCCGCTCCTTCACCCCGACCTCGCCGCTCCTTCGCCCCGACCTCGCCCCGACCTCGCCGCTCCTTCACCCCGACCTCGCCCCGACCTCGCCCCGACCTCGCCGCTCCTTCACCCCGACCTCGCCGCTCCTTCACCCCGACCTCGCCCCGACCTCGCCGCTCCTTCGCCCCGACCTCTCCCCTCCTTCCCCCCGACCTCGCCGCTCCTTCGCCCCGACCTCGCGGCTCCTTCGCCCCGACCTCGCCGCTCCTTCGCCCCCGACCTCGCCCCGACCTCGCCCCGACCTCGCGCTGACCTCGCCGCTCCTTCGCCCCGACCTCGTCGCTCCTTAACCCCGACCTCGCCGCTCCTTCGCCCCGACCTCGCTCCGACCTCGCCGCTCCTTCGCCCCGACCTCGCTCCGACCTCGCCGCTCCTTCGCCCCTCCTTCGCCCCGACCTCGCCCCGACCTCGCCGCTCCTTCACCCCGACCTCGCCGCTCCTTCGCCCCGACCTCGCCGCTCCTTCACCCCGACCTCGCCGCTCCTTTGCCCCGACCTCGCCGCTCCTTCGCCCCGACCTCGCCGCTCCTTCGCCCCGACCTCGCCGCTCCTTCGCCCCGACCTCGCCCCGACCTCGCCGCTCCTTCACCCCGACCTCGCCGCTCCTTCGCCCCGACCTCGCCGCTCCTTTGCCCCGACCTCGCCACTCCTTCGCCCCGACCTCGCCGCTCCTTAGCCCCGACCTCGCAGCTCCTTCGCCCCGACCTCGCCCCGACCTCGCGCTGACCTCGCCGCTCCTTCGCCCCGACCTCGCCGCTCCTTAGCCCCGACCTCGCCGCTCCTTCGCCCCGACCTCGTCGCTCCTTAACCCCGACCTCGCTCCGACCTCGCCGCTCCTTCGCCCCGACCTCGCTCCGACCTCGCCGGTCCTTCGCCCCGACCTCATCGCTCCTTCGCCCCGACCTCGCTCCGACCTCGCCCCTCCTTCGCCCCGACCTCGCTCCGACCTCGCCGCTCCTTCGCCGCTCCTTCGCCCCGACCTCGCTCCGACCTCGCCGCTCCTTCGCCCGACCTCGCCGCTCCTTCGCCCCGACCTCGCCGCTCCTTCGCTCCGGCCTCGCCGCTCCTTCGCCCCGACCTCGCCGCTCCTTCGCCCCGACCTCGCCCCGACCTGGCCGCTCCTTCGCCCCGACCTCGCCCCGACCTGGCCGCTCCTTCGCCCTGACCTCGCTCCGACCTCGCCGCTCCTTCGCCCCGACATCGCCGCTCCTTCGCCTAGACCTCGCCCCGACCTCGCCCCGACCTCGCCGCTCCTTCGCCCCGACCTCGCCGCTCCTTCCCCCCGACCTCGCCGCTCCTTCGCCCCGACCTCGCCGCTCCTTCGCTCCGACCTCGCCCCGACCTCGCCGCTCCTTCACCCCGACCTCGCCGCTCCTTCGCCCCGACCTCGCCCCGACCTCGCCGATCCTTCGCCCCGAACTCGCCGCTCCTCCGCCCCGACCTCGCCCCGACCTCGCCGCTCCTTCACCCCGACCTCGCCGCTCCTTCACCCCGGCCTCCCCGCTCCTTCACCGTGACCTTGCACCGACCTCGCCCCGACCTCGCCCCGACCTGGCCACTCCTTCGCCCCGACCTCGCCGCTCCTTCACCCCGACCTCGCCGCTCCTTCGCCCCGACCTCGCCGCTCCTTCACCCCGACCTGGCCCTGACCTCGCTCCGACCTCGCCGCTCCTTCGCCCCTCCTTCGCCCCGACCTCGCCCCGACCTCGCCGCTCCTTCGCCCCGACCTCGCTCCGACCTCGCCGCACCTTCGCCCCGACCTCGCCGCTCCTTCGCCCCGACCTCGCTCCGACCTCGCCGCTCCTTCACCCCGACCTCTCCGCTCCTTCGCCCCGACCTCGCCGCTCCTTCGCCCTGACCTCGCTCCGACCTCGCCGCTCCTTCGCCCCGACCTCGCTCCGACCTCGCCGCTCCTTCGCCCCGACCTCGCCGCTGCTTCGCCCCGACCTCGCCCCGACCTCGCCCCGACCTCGCCGCTCCTTCGCCCCGACCTCGCCCCGACCTCGCCCCGACCTCGCCGCTCCTTCGCCCCGACCTCGCCCCGACCTCGCCGCTCCTTCGCCCCGACCTCGCCCCGACCTCGCCGCTCCTTCCCCCCGACCTCGCCGCTCCTTCGCCCCGACCTCGCAGCTCCTTCGCCCCGACCTCGCCCCGACCTCGCCGCTCCTTCGCCCCGACCTCGCCCCGACCTCGCCGCTCCTTCCCCCCGACCTCGCCGCTCCTTCGCCCCGACCTCGCCGCTCCTTCCCCCCGACCTCGCCGCTCCTTCGCCCCGACCTCGCCGCTGCTTCGCCCCGACCTCGCCCCGACCTCGCCCCGACCTCGCCGCTCCTTCGCCCCGACCTCGCCCCGACCTCGCCCCGACCTCGCCGCTCCTTCGCCCGACCTCGCCGCTCCTTCGCCCCGACCTCGCCGCTCCTTCCCCCCGACCTCGCCGCTCCTTCGCCCCGACCTCGCCGCTCCTTCGCCCCGACCTCGCCGCTCCTTCGCCCCGACCTCGCCCCGACCTCGCCGCTCCTTCCCCCCGACCTCGCCGCTCCTTCGCCCCGACCTCGCCGCTCCTTCGCCCCGACCTCGACGCTCCTTCGCCCCGACCTCGCCGCTCCTTCGCCCCGACCTCGCCGCTCCTTCGCCCCGAACTCGCCGCTCCTTCGCCCCGACCTCGCCCCGACCTCGCCGCTCCTTCGCCCCGACCTGGCCCCGACCTCGCCGATCCTTCGCCCCGACCTCGCCGCTCCTTCGCCCCGACCTCGCCGCTCCTTCGCCCCGAACTCGCCGCTCCTTCGCCCCGACCTCGCCCCAAACTCGCCGCTCCTTCGCCCCGAACTCGCTCCGGCCTCGCCGCTCCTTCGCCCCGACCTGGCCGCTCCTTCGCCCCGACCTCGCCGCTCCTTCGCCCCGACCTCGCCCCGACCTCGCCGCTCCTTCGCCCCGACCTCGCCGCTCCTTCGCCCCGACCTCGCCACGACCTCGCCCCGACCTCGCCGCTCCTTCCCCCCGACCTCGCCGCTCCTTCGTCCCGACCTCGCCCCAACCTCGCACCGACCTCGCGCTGACCTCGCCGCTCCTTCGCCCCGACCTCGTCGCTCCTTAACCCCGACCTCGCCGATCCTTCGCCCCGACCTCGCTCCGACCTCGCCCCTCCTTCGCCCCGACCTCGCTCCGACCTCGCCGCTCCTTCGCCCTCCTTCGCCCCGACCTCGCTCCGACCTCGCCGCTCCTTCGCCCGACCTCGCCGTTCTTTCTCCCCGACCTCGCCGCTCCTTCGCCCCGACCTCGCCGCTCCTTCGCCCCGACCTCGCCACGACCTCGCCCCGACCTCGCCGCTCCTTCGCCCCGACCTGGCCGCTCCTTCGTCCCGACCTCGCCCCAACCTCGCACCGACCTCGCGCTGACCTCGCCGCTCCTTCGCCCCGACCTCGTCGCTCCTTAACCCCGACCTCGCCGATCCTTCGCCCCGACCTCGCTCCGACCTCGCCCCTCCTTCGCCCCGACCTCGCTCCGACCTCGCCGCTCCTTCGCCCCTCCTTCGCCCCGACCTCGCTCCGACCTCGCCGCTCCTTCGCCCCGACCTCGCCGTTCTTTCTCCCGACCTCGCCGCTCCTTCGCCCCGACCTCGCCGCTCCTTCGCCCCGACCTCGCCGCTCCTTCGCCCCGACCTCTCCGCTCCTTCGCCCCGACCTCGCCGCTCCTTCGCCCCGACCTGGCCGCTCCTTCGCCCCGACCTGGCCGCTCCTTCGCCCCGACCTCTCCGCTCCTTCGCCCCGACTGGCCGCTCCTTCGCCCCGACCTCGCCGCTCCTTCGCCCCGACCTCTCCGCTCCTTCGCCCCGACCTGGCCGCTCCTTCGCCCCGACCTCGCCGCTCCTTCGCCCCGACCTGGCCGCTCCTTCGCCCCGACCTCGCCGCTCCTTCGCCCCGACCTGGCCGCTCCTTCGCCCCGACCTCTCCCCTCCTTCCCCCCGACCTCGCCGCTCCTTCGCCCCGACCTCGCGGCTCCTTCGCCCCGACTTCGTCGCTCCTTCGCCCCGACCTCGCCCCGACCTCGCCCCGACCTCGCGCTGACCTCGCCGCTCCTTCGCCCCGACCTCGTCGCTCCTTAACCCCGACCTCGCCGCTCCTTCGCCCCGACCTCGCTCCGACCTCGCCGCTCCTTCGCCCCGACCTCGCTCCGACCTCGCCGCTCCTTCGCCCCGACCTCGCTCCGACCTCGCCGCTCCTTCGCCCCGACCTCACCCCGACCTCGCCGCTCCTTCGCCCCGACCTCGTCGCTCCTTCGCCCCGACCTCGCCCCGACCTCGCCGCTCCTTCACCCCGACCTCGCCCCTCCTTCGCCCCGACCTCGCTCCGACCTCGCCGCTCCTTCACCCCGACCTCGCCGCTCCTTCGCCCCGACCTCGTCGCTCCTTAACCCCGACCTCGCTCCGACCTCGCCGCTCCTTCGCCCCGACCTCGCCCCGACCTCGCCGCTCCTTCACCCCGACCTCGCCGCTCCTTCGCCCCGACCTCGCCGCTCCTTCACCCCGACCTCGCCGCTCCTTCGCCCCGACCTCGCAGCTCCTTCGCCCCGACCTCGCCCCGACCTCGCGCTGACCTCGCCGCTCCTTCGCCCCGACCTCGTCGCTCCTTAACCCCGACCTCGCTCCGACCTCGCCGCTCCTTCGCCCCGACCTCGCTCCGACCTCGCCGCTCCTTCGCCCCGACCTCGTCGCTCCTTAACCCCGACCTCGCTCCGACCTCGCCGCTCCTTCGCCCCGATCTCGCTCCGACCTCGCCCCTCCTTCGCCCCGACCTCGCTCCGACCTCGCCGCTCCTTAACCCCGACCTCGCTCCGACCTCGCCGCTCCTTCGCCCCGATCTCGCTCCGACCTCGCCCCTCCTTCGCCCCGACCTCGCTCCGACCTCGTCGCTCCTTAACCCCGACCTCGCTCCGACCTCGCCGCTCCTTCGCCCCGACCTCGCTCCGACCTCGCCGCTCCTTCGCCCCGACCTCGCCCCGACCTCGTCGCTCCTTCGCCCCGACCTCGCCCCGACCTCGCCGCTCCTTCACCCCGACCTCGCCGCTCCTTCGCCCCGACCTCGTCGCTCCTTCGCCCCGACCTCGCCCCGACCTCGCTGCTCCTTCACCCCGACCTCGCCCCTCCTTCGCCCCGACCTCGCTCCGACCTCGCCGTTCCTTCGCCCCGACCTCGCTCCGACCTCGCCGCTCCTTCACCCCGACCTCGCCGCTCCTTCGCCCCGACCTCGTCGCTCCTTAACCCCGACCTCGCTCCGACCTCGCCGCTCCTTCGCCCCGACCTCGCCCCGACCTCGCCGCTCCTTCACCCCGACCTCGCCGCTCCTTCGCCCCGACCTCGCCGCTCCTTCGCCCCGACCTCGCCGCTCCTTCGCCCCGACCTCGCCGCTCCTTCGCCCCGTCCTCGCCCCGACCTCGCGCTGACCTCGCCGCACCTTCGCCCCGACCTCGTCGCTCCTTAACCCCGACCTCGCTCCGACCTCGCCGCTCCTTCGCCCCGACCTCGCTCCGACCTCGCCGCTCCTTCGCCCCGACCTCGTCGCTCCTTAACCCCGACCTCGCTCCGACCTCGCCGCTCCTTCGCCCCGATCTCGCTCCGACCTCGCCCCTCCTTCGCCCCGACCTCGCTCCGACCTCGCCGCTCCTTAACCCCGACCTCGCTCCGACCTCGCCGCTCCTTCGCCCCGATCTCGCTCCGACCTCGCCCCTCCTTCGCCCCGACCTCGCTCCGACCTCGCCGCTCCTTCACCCCGACCTCGCCGCTCCTTCGCCCCGACCTCGCTCCGACCTCGCCGCACCTTCGCCCCGACCTCGCCGCTCCTTCGCCCCGACCTCGCTCCGACCTTGCCGCTCCTTCACCCCGACCTCGCCGCTCCTTCGCCCCGACCTCGCCGCTCCTTCGCCCCGACCTCGCCGCTCCTTCGCCCCGACCTCGCCGCTCCTTCGCCCCGACCTCGCCCCGACCTGGCCGCTCCTTCGCCCCGACCTCGCCCCGACCTCGCCGCTCCTTCGCCCCGACCTCGCCCCGACCTCGCCGCTCCTTCGCCCCGACCTCGCCGCTCCTTCGCCCCGACCTCGCCGCTCCTTCACCCCGACCTCGCCCCGACCTGGCCGCTCCTTCGCCCTGACCTCGCTCCGACCTCGCCGCTCCTTCACCCCGACCTCGCCCCGACCTGGCCGCTCCTTCGCCCCGACCTCGCCCCGACCTGGCCGCTCCTTCGCCCTGACCTCGCTCCGACCTCGCCGCTCCTTCGACCCGACCTCGCCCCGACATCGCCGCTCCTTCGCCCCGACCTCGCCGCTCCTTCGCCCCGACCTCGCCGCTCCTTCGCCCCGACCTCGCCCCGACATCGCCGCTCCTTCGCCCCGACCTCGCCCCGACCTCGCCGCTCCTTCCCCCCGACCTCGCCGCTCCTTCCCCCCGACCTCGCCGCTCCTTCGCCCCGACCTCGCTCCGACCTTGCCGCTCCTTCACCCCGACCTCGCCGCTCCTTCGCCCCGACCTCGCCGCTCCTTCACCCCGACCTCGCCCCGACCTGGCCGCTCCTTCGCCCTGACCTCGCTCCGACCTCGCCGCTCCTTCGCCCCGACCTCGCCGCTCCTTCCCCCCGACCTCGCCGCTCCTTCCCCCCGACCTCGCCGCTCCTTCGCCCCGACCTCGCCCCGACCTCGCCGCTCCTTCGCCCCGACCTCGCCCCGACCTCGCCGCTCCTTCCCCCCGACCTCGCCGCTCCTTCGCCCCGACCTCGCCCCGACCTCGCCGCTCCTTCACCCCGACCTCGCCGCTCCTTCGCCCCGACCTCGCCCCGACCTCGCCGATCCTTCGCCCCGAACTCGCCGCTCCTCCGCCCCGACCTCGCCCCGACCTCGCTGCTCCTTCACCCCGACCTCGCCGCTCCTTCACCCCGGCCTCCCCGCTCCTTCACCGTGACCTTGCACCGACCTCGCCCCGACCTCGCCCCGACCTGGCCACTCCTTCGCCCCGACCTCGCCGCTCCTTCGCCCCGACCTCGCCGCTCCTTCACCCCGACCTGGCCCTGACCTCGCTCCGACCTCGCCGCTCCTTCGCCCCGACCTCGCCGCTCCTTCACCCCGACCTGGCCCTGACCTCGCTCCGACCTCGCCGCTCCTTCGCCCCGACCTCGCCCCGACCTCGCCGCTCCTTCGCCCCGACCTCGCTCCGACCTCGCCGCACCTTCGCCCCGACCTCGCCGCTCCTTCGCCCCGACCTCGCTCCGACCTCGCCGCTCCTTCACCCCGACCTCTCCGCTCCTTCGCCCCGACCTCGCCGCTCCTTCGCCCTGACCTCGCTCCGACCTCGCCGCTCCTTCGCCCCGACCTCGCTCCGACCTCGCCGCTCCTTCGCCCCGACCTCGCCGCTGCTTCGCCCCGACCTCGCCCCGACCTCGCCCCGACCTCGCCGCTCCTTCGCCCCGACCTCGCCCCGACCTCGCCCCGACCTCGCCGCTCCTTCGCCCCGACCTCGCCCCGACCTCGCCGCTCCTTCGCCCCGACCTCGCCCCGACCTCGCCGCTCCTTCCCCCCGACCTCGCCCCGACCTCGCCGCTCCTTCACCCCGACCTCGCCGCTCCTTCGCCCCGACCTCGCCGCTCCTTCGCCCCGACCTCGCCGCTCCTTCGCCCCGACCTCGCCGCTCCTTCGCCCCGACCTCGCCCCGACCTCGCCGCTCCTTCCCCCCGACCTCGCCGCTCCTTCGCCCCGACCTCGCCGCTCCTTCCCCCCGACCTCGCCGCTCCTTCGCCCCGACCTCGCCCCGACCTCGCCCCGACCTCGCCGCTCCTTCGCCCCGACCTCGCCCCGACCTCGCCCCGACCTCGCCGCTCCTTC
The DNA here is from genome assembly GCF_044704955.1 of Pristiophorus japonicus. Classification (NCBI taxonomy): domain Eukaryota; kingdom Metazoa; phylum Chordata; class Chondrichthyes; family Pristiophoridae; genus Pristiophorus; species Pristiophorus japonicus. Next base: position 13,567 of record NW_027251095.1, read on the forward strand.
GCCCGACCTCGCCCCGACCTCGCCGCTCCTTCGCCCCGACCTCGCCCCGACCTCGCCGCTCCTACCCCCCGACCTCGCCGCTCCTTCGCCCCGACCTCGCCGCTCCTTCGCCCCGACCTCGCCGCTCCTTCGCCCCGACCTCGCCCCGACCTCGCCGCTCCTTCCCCCCGACCTCGCCGCTCCTTCGCCCCGACCTCGCCGCTCCTTCGCCCCGACCTCGACGCTCCTTCGCCCCGACCTCGCCGCTCCTTCGCCCCGACCTCGCCGCTCCTTCGCCCCGAACTCGCCGCTCCTTCGCCCCGACCTCGCCCCGACCTCGCCGCTCCTTCGCCCCGACCTGGCCCCGACCTCGCCGATCCTTCGCCCCGACCTCGCCGCTCCTTCGCCCCGACCTCGCCGCTCCTTCGCCCCGAACTCGCCGCTCCTTCGCCCCGACCTCGCCCCAAACTCGCCGCTCCTTCGCCCCGAACTCGCTCCGGCCTCGCCGCTCCTTCGCCCCGACCTGGCCGCTCCTTCGCCCCGACCTCGCCGCTCCTTCGCCCCGACCTCGCCCCGACCTCGCCGCTCCTTCGCCCCGACCTCGCCGCTCCTTCGCCCCGACCTCGCCACGACCTCGCCCCGACCTCGCCGCTCCTTCCCCCCGACCTCGCCGCTCCTTCGTCCCGACCTCGCCGCTCCTTCGCCCCGACCTGGCCGCTCCTTCGTCCCGACCTCGCCCCAACCTCGCACCGACCTCGCGCTGACCTCGCCGCTCCTTCGCCCCGACCTCGTCGCTCCTTAACCCCGACCTCGCCGATCCTTCGCCCCGACCTCGCTCCGACCTCGCCCCTCCTTCGCCCCGACCTCGCTCCGACCTCGCCGCTCCTTCGCCCCTCCTTCGCCCCGACCTCGCTCCGACCTCGCCGCTCCTTCGCCCCGACCTCGCCGTTCTTTCTCCCCGACCTCGCCGCTCCTTCGCCCCGACCTCGCCGCTCCTTCGCCCCGACCTCGCCGCTCCTTCGCCCCGACCTCTCCGCTCCTTCTCCCCGACCTCGCCGCTCCTTCGCCCCGACCTCGCCGCTCCTTCGCCCCGACCTGGCCGCTCCTTCGCCCCGACCTGGCCGCTCCTTCGCCCTGACCTCGCTCCGACCTCGCCGCTCCTTCACCCCGACCTCGCCCCGACCTGGCCGCTCCTTCGCCCTGACCTCGCTCCGACCTCGCCGCTCCTTCGCTCCGGCCTCGCCGCTCCTTCGCCCCGACCTCGCCCCGACCTCGCCGCTCCTTCCCCCCGACCTCGCCGCTCCTTCCCCCCGACCTCGCCGCTCCTTCGCCCCGACCTCGCCCCGACCTCGCCGCTCCTTCGCCCCGACCTCGCCCCGACCTCGCCGCTCCTTCCCCCCGACCTCGCCGCTCCTTCGCCCCGACCTCGCCCCGACCTCGCCGCTCCTTCACCCCGACCTCGCCGCTCCTTCGCCCCGACCTCGCCCCGACCTCGCCGATCCTTCGCCCCGAACTCGACGCTCCTCCGCCCCGACCTCGCCCCGACCTCGCCCCGACCTCGCCGCTCCTTCACCCCGACCTCGCCGCTCCTTCGCCCCGACCTCGCCCCGACCTCGCCGCTCCTTCACCCCGACCTCGCCGCTCCTTCGCCCCGACCTCTCCGCTCCTTCGCCCCGACTGGCCGCTCCTTCGCCCCGACCTCGCCGCTCCTTCGCCCCGACCTCTCCGCTCCTTCGCCCCGACCTGGCCGCTCCTTCGCCCCGACCTCGCCGCTCCTTCGCCCCGACCTGGCCGCTCCTTCGCCCCGACCTCGCCGCTCCTTCGCCCCGACCTGGCCGCTCCTTCGCCCCGACCTCTCCCCTCCTTCCCCCCGACCTCGCCGCTCCTTCGCCCCGACCTCGCGGCTCCTTCGCCCCGACTTCGTCGCTCCTTCGCCCCGACCTCGCCCCGACCTCGCCCCGACCTCGCGCTGACCTCGCCGCTCCTTCGCCCCGACCTCGTCGCTCCTTAACCCCGACCTCGCCGCTCCTTCGCCCCGACCTCGCTCCGACCTCGCCGCTCCTTCGCCCCGACCTCGCTCCGACCTCGCCGCTCCTTCGCCCCGACCTCGCTCCGACCTCGCCGCTCCTTCGCCCCGACCTCACCCCGACCTCGCCGCTCCTTCGCCCCGACCTCGTCGCTCCTTCGCCCCGACCTCGCCCCGACCTCGCCGCTCCTTCACCCCGACCTCGCCCCTCCTTCGCCCCGACCTCGCTCCGACCTCGCCGCTCCTTCACCCCGACCTCGCCGCTCCTTCGCCCCGACCTCGTCGCTCCTTAACCCCGACCTCGCTCCGACCTCGCCGCTCCTTCGCCCCGACCTCGCCCCGACCTCGCCGCTCCTTCACCCCGACCTCGCCGCTCCTTCGCCCCGACCTCGCCGCTCCTTCACCCCGACCTCGCCGCTCCTTCGCCCCGACCTCGCAGCTCCTTCGCCCCGACCTCGCCCCGACCTCGCGCTGACCTCGCCGCTCCTTCGCCCCGACCTCGTCGCTCCTTAACCCCGACCTCGCTCCGACCTCGCCGCTCCTTCGCCCCGACCTCGCTCCGACCTCGCCGCTCCTTCGCCCCGACCTCGTCGCTCCTTAACCCCGACCTCGCTCCGACCTCGCCGCTCCTTCGCCCCGATCTCGCTCCGACCTCGCCCCTCCTTCGCCCCGACCTCGCTCCGACCTCGCCGCTCCTTAACCCCGACCTCGCTCCGACCTCGCCGCTCCTTCGCCCCGATCTCGCTCCGACCTCGCCCCTCCTTCGCCCCGACCTCGCTCCGACCTCGTCGCTCCTTAACCCCGACCTCGCTCCGACCTCGCCGCTCCTTCGCCCCGACCTCGCTCCGACCTCGCCGCTCCTTCGCCCCGACCTCGCCCCGACCTCGTCGCTCCTTCGCCCCGACCTCGCCCCGACCTCGCCGCTCCTTCACCCCGACCTCGCCGCTCCTTCGCCCCGACCTCGTCGCTCCTTCGCCCCGACCTCGCCCCGACCTCGCTGCTCCTTCACCCCGACCTCGCCCCTCCTTCGCCCCGACCTCGCTCCGACCTCGCCGTTCCTTCGCCCCGACCTCGCTCCGACCTCGCCGCTCCTTCACCCCGACCTCGCCGCTCCTTCGCCCCGACCTCGTCGCTCCTTAACCCCGACCTCGCTCCGACCTCGCCGCTCCTTCGCCCCGACCTCGCCCCGACCTCGCCGCTCCTTCACCCCGACCTCGCCGCTCCTTCGCCCCGACCTCGCCGCTCCTTCGCCCCGACCTCGCCGCTCCTTCGCCCCGACCTCGCCGCTCCTTCGCCCCGTCCTCGCCCCGACCTCGCGCTGACCTCGCCGCACCTTCGCCCCGACCTCGTCGCTCCTTAACCCCGACCTCGCTCCGACCTCGCCGCTCCTTCGCCCCGACCTCGCTCCGACCTCGCCGCTCCTTCGCCCCGACCTCGTCGCTCCTTAACCCCGACCTCGCTCCGACCTCGCCGCTCCTTCGCCCCGATCTCGCTCCGACCTCGCCCCTCCTTCGCCCCGACCTCGCTCCGACCTCGCCGCTCCTTAACCCCGACCTCGCTCCGACCTCGCCGCTCCTTCGCCCCGATCTCGCTCCGACCTCGCCCCTCCTTCGCCCCGACCTCGCTCCGACCTTGTCGCTCCTTAACCCCGACCTCGCTCCGACCTCGCCGCTCCTTCGCCCCGACCTCGCTCCGACCTCGCCGCTCCTTCACCCCGACCTCGCCGCTCCTTCGCCCCGACCTCGCTCCGACCTCGCCGCACCTTCGCCCCGACCTCGCCGCTCCTTCGCCCCGACCTCGCTCCGACCTTGCCGCTCCTTCACCCCGACCTCGCCGCTCCTTCGCCCCGACCTCGCCGCTCCTTCGCCCCGACCTCGCCGCTCCTTCGCCCCGACCTCGCCGCTCCTTCGCCCCGACCTCGCCCCGACCTGGCCGCTCCTTCGCCCCGACCTCGCCCCGACCTCGCCGCTCCTTCGCCCCGACCTCGCCCCGACCTCGCCGCTCCTTCGCCCCGACCTCGCCGCTCCTTCGCCCCGACCTCGCCGCTCCTTCACCCCGACCTCGCCCCGACCTGGCCGCTCCTTCGCCCTGACCTCGCTCCGACCTCGCCGCTCCTTCACCCCGACCTCGCCCCGACCTGGCCGCTCCTTCGCCCCGACCTCGCCCCGACCTGGCCGCTCCTTCGCCCTGACCTCGCTCCGACCTCGCCGCTCCTTCGACCCGACCTCGCCCCGACATCGCCGCTCCTTCGCCCCGACCTCGCCGCTCCTTCGCCCCGACCTCGCCGCTCCTTCGCCCCGACCTCGCCCCGACATCGCCGCTCCTTCGCCCCGACCTCGCCCCGACCTCGCCGCTCCTTCCCCCGACCTCGCCGCTCCTTCCCCCCGACCTCGCCGCTCCTTCGCCCCGACCTCGCTCCGACCTTGCCGCTCCTTCACCCCGACCTCGCCGCTCCTTCGCCCCGACCTCGCCGCTCCTTCACCCCGACCTCGCCCCGACCTGGCCGCTCCTTCGCCCTGACCTCGCTCCGACCTCGCCGCTCCTTCGCCCCGACCTCGCCGCTCCTTCCCCCCGACCTCGCCGCTCCTTCCCCCCGACCTCGCCGCTCCTTCGCCCCGACCTCGCCCCGACCTCGCCGCTCCTTCGCCCCGACCTCGCCCCGACCTCGCCGCTCCTTCCCCCCGACCTCGCCGCTCCTTCGCCCCGACCTCGCCCCGACCTCGCCGCTCCTTCACCCCGACCTCGCCGCTCCTTCGCCCCGACCTCGCCCCGACCTCGCCGATCCTTCGCCCCGAACTCGCCGCTCCTCCGCCCCGACCTCGCCCCGACCTCGCTGCTCCTTCACCCCGACCTCGCCGCTCCTTCACCCCGGCCTCCCCGCTCCTTCACCGTGACCTTGCACCGACCTCGCCCCGACCTCGCCCCGACCTGGCCACTCCTTCGCCCCGACCTCGCCGCTCCTTCGCCCCGACCTCGCCGCTCCTTCACCCCGACCTGGCCCTGACCTCGCTCCGACCTCGCCGCTCCTTCGCCCCGACCTCGCCGCTCCTTCACCCCGACCTGGCCCTGACCTCGCTCCGACCTCGCCGCTCCTTCGCCCCGACCTCGCCCCGACCTCGCCGCTCCTTCGCCCCGACCTCGCTCCGACCTCGCCGCACCTTCGCCCCGACCTCGCCGCTCCTTCGCCCCGACCTCGCTCCGACCTCGCCGCTCCTTCACCCCGACCTCTCCGCTCCTTCGCCCCGACCTCGCCGCTCCTTCGCCCTGACCTCGCTCCGACCTCGCCGCTCCTTCGCCCCGACCTCGCTCCGACCTCGCCGCTCCTTCGCCCCGACCTCGCCGCTGCTTCGCCCCGACCTCGCCCCGACCTCGCCCCGACCTCGCCGCTCCTTCGCCCCGACCTCGCCCCGACCTCGCCCCGACCTCGCCGCTCCTTCGCCCCGACCTCGCCCCGACCTCGCCGCTCCTTCGCCCCGACCTCGCCCCGACCTCGCCGCTCCTTCCCCCCGACCTCGCCGCTCCTTCGCCCCGACCTCGCCGCTCCTTCGCCCCGACCTCGCCGCTCCTTCGCCCCGACCTCGCCCCGACCTCGCCGCTCCTTCCCCCCGACCTCGCCGCTCCTTCGCCCCGACCTCGCCGCTCCTTCCCCCCGACCTCGCCGCTCCTTCGCCCCGACCTCGCCCCGACCTCGCCCCGACCTCGCCGCTCCTTCGCCCCGACCTCGCCCCGACCTCGCCCCGACCTCGCCGCTCCTTCGCCCGACCTCGCCCCGACCTCGCCGCTCCTTCGCCCCGACCTCGCCCCGACCTCGCCGCTCCTACCCCCCGACCTCGCCGCTCCTTCGCCCCGACCTCGCCGCTCCTTCGCCCCGACCTCGCCGCTCCTTCGCCCCGACCTCGCCCCGACCTCGCCGCTCCTTCCCCCCGACCTCGCCGCTCCTTCGCCCCGACCTCGCCGCTCCTTCGCCCCGACCTCGACGCTCCTTCGCCCCGACCTCGCCGCTCCTTCGCCCCGACCTCGCCGCTCCTTCGCCCCGAACTCGCCGCTCCTTCGCCCCGACCTCGCCCCGACCTCGCCGCTCCTTCGCCCCGACCTGGCCCCGACCTCGCCGATCCTTCGCCCCGACCTCGCCGCTCCTTCGCCCCGACCTCGCCGCTCCTTCGCCCCGAACTCGCCGCTCCTTCGCCCCGACCTCGCCCCAAACTCGCCGCTCCTTCGCCCCGAACTCGCTCCGGCCTCGCCGCTCCTTCGCCCCGACCTGGCCGCTCCTTCGCCCCGACCTCGCCGCTCCTTCGCCCCGACCTCGCCCCGACCTCGCCGCTCCTTCGCCCCGACCTCGCCGCTCCTTCGCCCCGACCTCGCCACGACCTCGCCCCGACCTCGCCGCTCCTTCCCCCCGACCTCGCCGCTCCTTCGTCCCGACCTCGCCGCTCCTTCGCCCCGACCTGGCCGCTCCTTCGTCCCGACCTCGCCCCAACCTCGCACCGACCTCGCGCTGACCTCGCCGCTCCTTCGCCCCGACCTCGTCGCTCCTTAACCCCGACCTCGCCGATCCTTCGCCCCGACCTCGCTCCGACCTCGCCCCTCCTTCGCCCCGACCTCGCTCCGACCTCGCCGCTCCTTCGCCCCTCCTTCGCCCCGACCTCGCTCCGACCTCGCCGCTCCTTCGCCCCGACCTCGCCGTTCTTTCTCCCCGACCTCGCCGCTCCTTCGCCCCGACCTCGCCGCTCCTTCGCCCCGACCTCGCCGCTCCTTCGCCCCGACCTCTCCGCTCCTTCTCCCCGACCTCGCCGCTCCTTCGCCCCGACCTCGCCGCTCCTTCGCCCCGACCTGGCCGCTCCTTCGCCCCGACCTGGCCGCTCCTTCGCCCTGACCTCGCTCCGACCTCGCCGCTCCTTCACCCCGACCTCGCCCCGACCTGGCCGCTCCTTCGCCCTGACCTCGCTCCGACCTCGCCGCTCCTTCGCTCCGGCCTCGCCGCTCCTTCGCCCCGACCTCGCCCCGACCTCGCCGCTCCTTCCCCCCGACCTCGCCGCTCCTTCCCCCCGACCTCGCCGCTCCTTCGCCCCGACCTCGCCCCGACCTCGCCGCTCCTTCGCCCCGACCTCGCCCCGACCTCGCCGCTCCTTCCCCCCGACCTCGCCGCTCCTTCGCCCCGACCTCGCCCCGACCTCGCCGCTCCTTCACCCCGACCTCGCCGCTCCTTCGCCCCGACCTCGCCCCGACCTCGCCGATCCTTCGCCCCGAACTCGCCGCTCCTCCGCCCCGACCTCGCCCCGACCTCGCCCCGACCTCGCCGCTCCTTCACCCCGACCTCGCCGCTCCTTCGCCCCGACCTCGCCCCGACCTCGCCGCTCCTTCACCCCGACCTCGCCGCTCCTTCACCCCGGCCTCCCCGCTCCTTCACCGTGACCTTGCACCGACCTCGCCCCGACCTCGCCCCGACCTGGCCACTCCTTCGCCCCGACCTCGCCGCTCCTTCACCCCGACCTCGCCGCTCCTTCGCCCCGACCTCGCCGCTCCTTCACCCCGACCTGGCCCTGACCTCGCTCCGACCTCGCCGCTCCTTCGCCCCTCCTTCGCCCCGACCTCGCCCCGACCTCGCCGCTCCTTCGCCCCGACCTCGCTCCGACCTCGCCGCACCTTCGCCCCGACCTCGCCGCTCCTTCGCCCCGACCTCGCTCCGACCTCGCCGCTCCTTCACCCCGACCTCTCCGCTCCTTCGCCCCGACCTCGCCGCTCCTTCGCCCCGACCTCGCCGCGACCTCGCTCCGACCTCGCCGCTCCTTCGCCCTGACCTCGCTCCGACCTCGCCGCTCCTTCGCCCCGACCTCGCCGCTCCTTCGCCCCGACCTCGCCGCTGCTTCGCCCCGACCTCGCCCCGACCTCGCCCCGACCTCGCCGCTCCTTCGCCCCGACCTCGCCCCGACCTCGCCCCGACCTCGCCGCTCCTTCGCCCCGACCTCGCCCCGACCTCGCCGCTCCTTCGCCCCGACCTCGCCCCGACCTCGCCGCTCCTTCCCCCCGACCTCGCCGCTCCTTCGCCCCGACCTCGCAGCTCCTTCGCCCCGACCTCGCCGCTCCTTCGCCCCGACCTCGCCCCGACCTCGCCGCTCCTTCCCCCCGACCTCGCCGCTCCTTCGCCCCGACCTCGCCGCTCCTTCCCCCCGACCTCGCCGCTCCTTCGCCCCGACCTCGCCGCTGCTTCGCCCCGACCTCGCCCCGACCTCGCCCCGACCTCGCCGCTCCTTCGCCCCGACCTCGCCCCGACCTCGCCCCGACCTCGCCGCTCCTTCGCCCCGACCTCGCCCCGACCTCGCCGCTCCTTCGCCCCGACCTCGCCCCGACCTCGCCGCTCCTTCCCCCCGACCTCGCCGCTCCTTCGCCCCGACCTCGCCGCTCCTTCGCCCCGACCTCGCCGCTCCTTCGCCCCGACCTCGCCCCGACCTCGCCGCTCCTTCCCCCCGACCTCGCCGCTCCTTCGCCCCGACCTCGCCGCTCCTTCCCCCCGACCTCGCCGCTCCTTCGCCCCGACCTCGCCCCGACCTCGCCCCGACCTCGCCGCTCCTTCGCCCCGACCTCGCCCCGACCTCGCCCCGACCTCGCCGCTCCTTCGCCCCGACCTCGCCGCTCCTTCGCCCCGACCTCGCCGCTCCTTCGCCCCGAACTCGCCGCTCCTTCGCCCCGACCTCGCCCCGACCTCGCCGCTCCTTCGCCCCGACCTGGCCCCGACCTCGCCGATCCTTCGCCCCGACCTCGCCGCTCCTTCGCCCCGACCTCGCCGCTCCTTCGCCCCGAACTCGCCGCTCCTTCGCCCCGACCTCGCCCCAAACTCGCCGCTCCTTCGCCCCGAACTCGCTCCGGCCTCGCCGCTCCTTCGCCCCGACCTGGCCGCTCCTTCGCCCCGACCTCGCCGCTCCTTCGCCCCGACCTCGCCCCGACCTCGCCGCTCCTTCGCCCCGACCTCGCCGCTCCTTCGCCCCGACCTCGCCACGACCTCGCCCCGACCTCGCCGCTCCTTCCCCCCGACCTCGCCGCTCCTTCGTCCCGACCTCGCCGCTCCTTCGCCCCGACCTGGCCGCTCCTTCGTCCCGACCTCGCCCCAACCTCGCACCGACCTCGCGCTGACCTCGCCGCTCCTTCGCCCCGACCTCGTCGCTCCTTAACCCCGACCTCGCCGATCCTTCGCCCCGACCTCGCTCCGACCTCGCCCCTCCTTCGCCCCGACCTCGCTCCGACCTCGCCGCTCCTTCGCCCCTCCTTCGCCCCGACCTCGCTCCGACCTCGCCGCTCCTTCGCCCCGACCTCGCCGTTCTTTCTCCCCGACCTCGCCGCTCCTTCGCCCCGACCTCGCCGCTCCTTCGCCCCGACCTCGCCGCTCCTTCGCCCCGACCTCTCCGCTCCTTCTCCCCGACCTCGCCGCTCCTTCGCCCCGACCTCGCCGCTCCTTCGCCCCGACCTGGCCGCTCCTTCGCCCCGACCTGGCCGCTCCTTCGCCCCGACCTCTCCGCTCCTTCGCCCCGACTGGCCGCTCCTTCGCCCCGACCTCGCCGCTCCTTCGCCCCGACCTCTCCGCTCCTTCGCCCCGACCTGGCCGCTCCTTCGCCCCGACCTCGCCGCTCCTTCGCCCCGACCTCGCCCCGACCTCGCCGCTCCTTCGCCCCGACCTCGCCGCTCCTTCGCTCCGGCCTCGCCCCGACCTCGCCGTTCCTTCGCCCCGACCTCGCCGCTCCTTCGCTCCGGCCTCGCCGCTCCTTCGCCCCGAACTCGCCGCTCCTTCGCCCCGACCTCGCACCGACCTCGCCGCTCCTTCGCCCTGACCTCGCCCCGACCTCGCCGCTCCTTCGCCCCGACCTCGCCCCGACCTCGCCGCTCCTTCGCCCCGACCTCGCCGCTCCTTCGCCCCGACCTCGCTCCGACCTCGCCGCTCCTTCGCCCCGACCTCGTCGCTCCTTAACCCCGACCTCGCTCCGACCTCGCCGCTCCTTCGCCCCGACCTCGCTCCGACCTCGCCGCTCCTTCGCCCCGACCTTGTCGCTCCTTAACCCCGACCTCGCTCCGACCTCGCCCCTCCTTCGCCCCGACCTCGCTCCGACCTCGCCCCTCCTTCGCCCCGACCTCGCTCCGACCTCGCCGCTCCTTCGCCCCGACCTCGCTCCGACCTCGCCGCTCCTTCACCCCGACCTCGCCGCTCCTTCGCCCCGACCTCGTCGCTCCTTAACCCCGACCTCGCTCCGACCTCGCCGCTCCTTCGCCCCGACCTCGCTCCGACCTCGCCGCTCCTTCACCCCGACCTCGCCGCTCCTTCGCCCCGACCTCGCTCCGACCTCGCCGCACCTTCGCCCCGACCTCGCCGCTCCTTCGCCCCGACCTCGCCCCGACCTCGCCGCTCCTTCACCCCGACCTCGCCGCTCCTTCGCCCCGACCTCGCCGCTCCTTTGCCCCGACCTCGCCGCTCCTTCACCCCGACCTCGCCGCTCCTTCGCCCCGACCTCGCCGCTCCTTTACCCCGACCTCGCCGCTCCTTCGCCCCGACCTCGCCCCGACCTCGCCGCTCCTTCACCCCGACCTCGCCGCTCCTTCGCCCCGACCTCGCCGCTCCTTCGCCCCGACCTCGCCGCTCCTTTGCCCCGACCTCGCCGCTCCTTCGCCCCGACCTCGTCGCTCCTTAACCCCGACCTCACTCCGACCTCGCCGCTCCTTCGCCCCGACCTCGCTCCGACCTCGCCGCTCCTTCGCCCCGACCTCGTCGCTCCTTAACCCCGACCTCGCTCCGACCTCGCCGCTCCTTCGCCCCGACCTCGCTTCGACCTCGCCCCTCCTTCGCCCCGACCTCGCTCCGACCTCGCCGCTCCTTCGCCCCTCCTTCGCCCCGACCTCGCTCCGACCTCGCCGCTCCTTCGCCCCGACCTCGCTCCGACCTCGTTGCTCCTTCACCCCGACCTCGCCCCGACCTCGCCGCTCCTTCACCCCGACCTCGCTCCGACCTCGCCGCTCCTTCACCCCGACCTCGCCGCTCCTTCGCCCCGACCTCGCTCCGACCTCGCCGCACCTTCGCCCCGACCTCGCCGCTCCTTCGCCCCGACCTCGCCGCTCCTTCGCCCCGACCTCGCCGCTCCTTCGCCCCGACCTCGCCCCTCCTTAGCCCCGACCTCGCCCCTCCTTCGCCCCGACCTCGCCCCGACCTCGCCCCTCCTTCGCCCCGACCTCGCCCCGACCTGGCCGCTCCTTCGCCCCGACCTCGCTCCGACCTCGCCGCTCCTTCGCCCCGACCTCGCCCCGACCTCGCCGCTCCTTCGCTCCGGCCTCGCCGCTCCTTCGACCCGACCTCGCCCCGACCTCGCCCCGACATCGCCGCTCCTTCGCCCCGACCTCGCCGCTCCTTCGCCCCGACCTCGCCGCTCCTTCGCCCCGACCTCGCCCCGACCTCGCCCCGACCTCGCCGCTCCTTCCCCCCGACCTCGCCGCTCCTTCCCCCCGACCTCGCCGCTCCTTCGCCCCGACCTCGCCGCTCCTTCGCCCCGACCTCGCCGCTCCTTCGCCCCGACCTCGCCCCGACCTCGCCGCTCCTTCGCCCCGACCTCGCCCCGACCTCGCCGCTCCTTCGCCCCGACCTCGCCGCTCCTTCGCCCCGACCTCGCCCCGACCTCGCCGCTCCTTCGCCCCGACCTCGCCGCTCCTTCGCCCCGACCTCGCCCCGACCTCGCCGCTCCTTCACCCCGACCTCGCCGCTCCTTCGCCCCGACCTCGCCCCGACCTCGCCGATCCTTCGCCCCGAACTCGCCGCTCCTCCGCCCCGACCTCGCCCCGACCTCGCCGCTCCTTCACCCCGACCTCGCCGCTCCTTCACCCCGGCCTCCCCGCTCCTTCACCGTGACCTTGCACCGACCTCGCCCCGACCTTGCCCCGACCTGGCCACTCCTTCGCCCCGACCTCGCCGCTCCTTCGCCCCGACCTCGCCGCTCCTTCGCCCCGACCTCGCCGCTCCTTCGCTCCGACCTCGCCGCTCCTTCGCCCCGACCTCGCCGCTCCTTCGCCCCGACCTCGCCGCTCCTTCACCCCGACCTGGCCCCGACCTCGCCCCGACCTCGCCGCTCCTTCGCCCCGACCTCGCCGCTCCTTCACCCCGACCTGGCCCCGACCTCGCTCCGACCTCGCCGCTCCTTCGCCCCGACCTCGCCCCGACTTCGCCGCTCCTTCGCCCCGACCTCGCCGCTCCTTCGCCCCGACCTCGCCGCTCCTTCGCCCCGACCTCGCTCCGACCTCGCCGCACCTTCGCCCCGACCTCGCCGCTCCTTCGCCCCGACCTCGCTCCGACCTCGCCGCTCCTTCACCCCGACCTCTCCGCTCCTTCGCCCCGACCTCGCCCCGACCTCGCCCCTCCTTCGCCCCGACCTCGCCCCGACCTGGCCGCTCCTTCGCCCCGACCTCGCTCCGACCTCGCCGCTCCTTCGCCCCGACCTCGCCCCGACCTCGCCGCTCCTTCGCTCCGGCCTCGCCGCTCCTTCGCCCCGACCTCGCCCCGACCTCGCCGCTCCTTCGCCCCGACCTCGCCGCTCCTTCGCCCCGACCTCGCCGCTCCTTCGCCCCGACCTCGCCCCGACCTCGCCCCGACCTCGCCGCTCCTTCCCCCCGACCTCGCCGCTCCTTCCCCCCGACCTCGCCGCTCCTTCGCCCCGACCTCGCCGCTCCTTCGCCCCGACCTCGCCCCGACCTCGCCGCTCCTTCGCCCCGACCTCGCCCCGACCTCGCCGATCCTTCGCCCCGAACTCGCCGCTCCTCCGCCCCGACCTCGCCCCGACCTCGCCGCTCCTTCACCCCGACCTCGCCGCTCCTTCACCCCGGCCTCCCCGCTCCTTCACCGTGACCTTGCACCGACCTCGCCCCGACCTCGCCCCGACCTGGCCATTCCTTCGCCCCGACCTCGCCGCTCCTTCGCCCCGACCTCGCCGCTCCTTCACCCCGACCTGGCCCCGACCTCGCTCCGACCTCGCCGCTCCTTCGCCCCTCCTTCGCCCCGACCTCGCCCCGACCTCGCCGCTCCTTCGCCCCGACCTCGCCCCGACCTCGCCGCTCCTTCACCCCGACCTCGCCGCTCCTTCGCCCCGACCTCGCCGCTCCTTTGCCCCGACCTCGCCGCTCCTTCGCCCCGACCTCGCCCCGACCTCGCGCTGACCTCGCCGCTCCTTCGCCCCGACCTCGTCGCTCCTTAACCCCGACCTCGCTCCGACCTCGCCGCTCCTTCGCCCCGACCTCGCCCCGACCTCGCCCCGACCTCGCTTCGACCTCGCCCCTCCTTCGCCCCGACCTCGCTCCGACCTCGCCGCTCCTTCGCCCCTCCTTCGCCCCGACCTCGCTCCGACCTCGCCGCTCCTTCGCCCCGACCTCGCTCCGACCTCGCCGCTCCTTCACCCCGACCTCGCCCCGACCTCGCCGCTCCTTCACCCCGACCTCGCTCCGACCTCGCCGCTCCTTCACCCCGACCTCGCCGCTCCTTCGCCCCGACCTCGCTCCGACCTCGCCGCACCTTCGCCCCGACCTCGCCGCTCCTTCGCCCCGACCTCGCCCCGACCTCGCCGCTCCTTCGCCCCGACCTCGCCGCTCCTTCGCCCCGACCTCGCCGCTCCTTCGCCCCGACCTCGCCCCTCCTTAGCCCCGACCTCGCCCCTCCTTCGCCCCGACCTCGCCCCGACCTCGCCCCTCCTTCGCCCCGACCTCGCCCCGACCTCGCCCCTCCTTCGCCCCGACCTCGCCCCGACCTGGCCGCTCCTTCGCCCCGACCTCGCTCCGACCTCGCCGCTCCTTCGCCCCGACCTCGCCCCGACCTCGCCGCTCCTTCGCTCCGGCCTCGCCGCTCCTTCGACCCGACCTCGCCCCGACCTCGCCCCGACATCGCCGCTCCTTCGCCCCGACCTCGCCGCTCCTTCGCCCCGACCTCGCCGCTCCTTCGCCCCGACCTCGCCCCGACCTCGCCCCGACCGCGCCGCTCCTTCCCGCCGACCTCGCCGCTCCTTCCCCCCGACCTCGCCGCTCCTTCGCCCCGACCTCGCCCCGACCTCGCCGCTCCTTCACCCCGACCTCGCCGCTCCTTCGCCCCGACCTCGCCCCGACCTCGCCGATCCTTCGCCCCGAACTCGCCGCTCCTCCGCCCCGACCTCGCCCCGACCTCGCCGCTCCTTCACCCCGACCTCGCCGCTCCTTCACCCCGGCCTCCCCGCTCCTTCACCGTGACCTTGCACCGACCTCGCCCCGACCTCGCCCCGACCTGGCCACTCCTTCGCCCCGACCTCGCCGCTCCTTCGCCCCGACCTCGCCGCTCCTTCGCCCCGACCTCGCCGCTCCTTCGCTCCGACCTCGCCGCTCCTTCACCCCGACCTGGCCCCGACCTGGCCCCGACCTCGCCGCTCCTTCGCCCCGACCTCGCCCCGACCTCGCCGCTCCTTCGCTCCGACCTCGCCGCTCCTTCACCCCGACCTGGCCCCGACCTCGCCCCGACCTCGCCGCTCCTTCGCTCCGACCTCGCCGCTCCTTCACCCCGACCTGGCCCCGACCTCGCCGCTCCTTCGCTCCGACCTCGCCGCTCCTTCGCCCCGACCTCGCCCCGACTTCGCCGCTCCTTCGCCCCGACCTCGCCGCTCCTTCGCCCCGACCTCGCCGCTCCTTCGCCCCGACCTCGCTCCGACCTCGCCGCACCTTCGCCCCGACCTCGCCCCGACCTGGCCGCTCCTTCGCCCCGACCTCGCCGCTCCTTCACCCCGACCTCTCCGCTCCTTCACCCCGACCTGGCCCCGACCTCGCCCCGACCTCGCCGCTCCTTCGCCCCGACCTCGCCGCTCCTTCGCTCCGACCTCGCCGCTCCTTCACCCCGACCTGGCCCCGACCTCGCCCCGACCTCGCCGCTCCTTCGCTCCGACCTCGCCGCTCCTTCACCCCGACCTGGCCCCGACCTCGCTCCGACCTCGCCGCTCCTTCGCCCCGACCTCGCCCCGACTTCGCCGCTCCTTCGCCCCGACCTCGCCGCTCCTTCGCCCCGTCCTCGCCGCTCCTTCGCCCCGACCTCGCCGCTCCTTCGCTCCGGCCTCGCCGCTCCTTCGCCCCGACCTCGCCGCTCCTTCGCTCCGGCCTCGCCGCTCCTTCGCCCCGACCTCGCCCCGAACTGGCCGCTCCTTCGCCCTGACCTCGCTCCGACCTCGCCGCTCCTTCGCCCCGACCTCGCCCCTCCTTCGCCCCGACCTCGCCGCTCCTTCGCCCCGACCTCGCCCCGACCTCGCCCCGACCTCGCCGCTCCTTCGCCCCGACCTGGCCGCTCCTTCGCCCCGACCTCGCCCCAACCTCGCCCCGACCTCACGCTGACCTCGCCGCTCCTTCGCCCCGACCTCGTCGCTCCTTAACCCCGACCTCGCCGATCCTTCGCCCCGACCTCGCTCCGACCTCGCCCCTCCTTCGCCCCGACCTCGCTCCGACCTCGCCGCTCCTTCGCCCCTCCTTCGCCCCGACCTCGCTCTGACCTCGCCGCTCCTTCGCCCCTCCTTCGCCCCGACCTCGCTCCGACCTCGCCGCTCCTTCGCCCCTCCTTCGCCCCGACCTTGCCCCGACCTCGCCGCTCCTTCTCCCCGACCTCGCCGCTCCTTCTCCCCGACCTCGCCGCTCCTTCGCCCCGACCTCGCCGTTCTTTCTCCCCGACCTGGCCGCTCCTTCGCCCCGAACTCGCCGCTCCTTCGCCCCGACCTCGCCGCTCCTTCGCCCCGACCTCGCCGCTCCTTCTCCCCGACCTCGCCGCTCCTTCACCCCGACCTCGCCGCTCCTTCACCCCGACCTCGCCGCTCCTTCACCCCGACCTCGCCGCTCCTTCACCCCGACCTCGCCGCTCCTTCACCCCGACCTCGCCGCTCCTTCGCCCCGACCTCGCCGCTCCTTCGCCCCGACCTCACCGCTCCTTCTCCCCGACCTCGCCGCTCCTTCGCCCCGACCTGGCCGCTCCTTCGCCCCGACCTCGCCCCGACCTCGCGCTGACCTCGCCGCTCCTTCGCCCCGACCTCGTCGCTCCTTAACCCCGACCTCGCTCCGACCTCGCCGCTCCTTCGCCCCGACCTCGCCCCGACCTCGCCCCGACCTCGCTTCGACCTCGCCCCTCCTTCGCCCCGACCTCGCTCCGACCTCGCCGCTCCTTCGCCCCTCCTTCGCCCCGACCTCGCTCCGACCTCGCCGCTCCTTCGCCCCGACCTCGCTCCGACCTCGCCGCTCCTTCACCCCGACCTCGCCCCGACCTCGCCGCTCCTTCACCCCGACCTCGCTCCGACCTCGCCGCTCCTTCACCCCGACCTCGCCGCTCCTTCGCCCCGACCTCGCTCCGACCTCGCCGCACCTTCGCCCCGACCTCGCCGCTCCTTCGCCCCGACCTCGCCCCGACCTCGCCGCTCCTTCGCCCCGACCTCGCCGCTCCTTCGCCCCGACCTCGCCGCTCCTTCGCCCCGACCTCGCCCCTCCTTAGCCCCGACCTCGCCCCTCCTTCGCCCCGACCTCGCCCCGACCTCGCCCCTCCTTCGCCCCGACCTCGCCCCGACCTCGCCCCTCCTTCGCCCCGACCTCGCCCCGACCTGGCCGCTCCTTCGCCCCGACCTCGCTCCGACCTCGCCGCTCCTTCGCCCCGACCTCGCCCCGACCTCGCCGCTCCTTCGCTCCGGCCTCGCCGCTCCTTCGACCCGACCTCGCCCCGACCTCGCCCCGACATCGCCGCTCCTTCGCCCCGACCTCGCCGCTCCTTCGCCCCGACCTCGCCGCTCCTTCGCCCCGACCTCGCCCCGACCTCGCCCCGACCGCGCCGCTCCTTCCCGCCGACCTCGCCGCTCCTTCCCCCCGACCTCGCCGCTCCTTCGCCCCGACCTCGCCCCGACCTCGCCGCTCCTTCACCCCGACCTCGCCGCTCCTTCGCCCCGACCTCGCCCCGACCTCGCCGATCCTTCGCCCCGAACTCGCCGCTCCTCCGCCCCGACCTCGCCCCGACCTCGCCGCTCCTTCACCCCGACCTCGCCGCTCCTTCACCCCGGCCTCCCCGCTCCTTCACCGTGACCTTGCACCGACCTCGCCCCGACCTCGCCCCGACCTGGCCACTCCTTCGCCCCGACCTCGCCGCTCCTTCGCCCCGACCTCGCCGCTCCTTCGCCCCGACCTCGCCGCTCCTTCGCTCCGACCTCGCCGCTCCTTCACCCCGACCTGGCCCCGACCTGGCCCCGACCTCGCCGCTCCTTCGCCCCGACCTCGCCCCGACCTCGCCGCTCCTTCGCTCCGACCTCGCCGCTCCTTCACCCCGACCTGGCCCCGACCTCGCCCCGACCTCGCCGCTCCTTCGCTCCGACCTCGCCGCTCCTTCACCCCGACCTGGCCCCGACCTCGCCGCTCCTTCGCTCCGACCTCGCCGCTCCTTCGCCCCGACCTCGCCCCGACTTCGCCGCTCCTTCGCCCCGACCTCGCCGCTCCTTCGCCCCGACCTCGCCGCTCCTTCGCCCCCACCTCGCTCCGACCTCGCCGCACCTTCGCCCCGACCTCGCCCCGACCTGGCCGCTCCTTCGCCCCGACCTCGCCGCTCCTTCACCCCGACCTCTCCGCTCCTTCACCCCGACCTGGCCCCGACCTCGCCCCGACCTCGCCGCTCCTTCGCCCCGACCTCGCCGCTCCTTCGCTCCGACCTCGCCGCTCCTTCACCCCGACCTGGCCCCGACCTCGCCCCGACCTCGCCGCTCCTTCGCTCCGACCTCGCCGCTCCTTCACCCCGACCTGGCCCCGACCTCGCTCCGACCTCGCCGCTCCTTCGCCCCGACCTCGCCCCGACTTCGCCGCTCCTTCGCCCCGACCTCGCCGCTCCTTCGCCCCGTCCTCGCCGCTCCTTCGCCCCGACCTCGCCGCTCCTTCGCTCCGGCCTCGCCGCTCCTTCGCCCGACCTCGCCGCTCCTTCGCTCCGGCCTCGCCGCTCCTTCGCCCCGACCTCGCCCCGAACTGGCCGCTCCTTCGCCCTGACCTCGCTCCGACCTCGCCGCTCCTTCGCCCCGACCTCGCCCCTCCTTCGCCCCGACCTCGCCGCTCCCTTCGCCCCGACCTCGCCCCGACCTCGCCCCGACCTCGCCGCTCCTTCGCCCCGACCTGGCCGCTCCTTCGCCCCGACCTCGCCCCAACCTCGCCCCGACCTCACGCTGACCTCGCCGCTCCTTCGCCCCGACCTCGTCGCCTCCTTAACCCCGACCTCGCCGATCCTTCGCCCCGACCTCGCTCCGACCTCGCCCCTCCTTCGCCCCGACCTCGCTCCGACCTCGCCGCTCCTTCGCCCCTCCTTCGCCCCGACCTCGCTCTGACCTCGCCGCTCCTTCGCCCCTCCTTCGCCCCGACCTCGCTCCGACCTCGCCGCTCCTTCGCCCCTCCTTCGCCCCGACCTTGCCCCGACCTCGCCGCTCCTTCTCCCCGACCTCGCCGCTCCTTCTCCCCGACCTCGCCGCTCCTTCGCCCCGACCTCGCCGTTCTTTCTCCCCGACCTGGCCGCTCCTTCGCCCCGAACTCGCCGCTCCTTCGCCCCGACCTCGCCGCTCCTTCGCCCGACCTCGCCGCTCCTTCTCCCCGACCTCGCCGCTCCTTCACCCCGACCTCGCCGCTCCTTCACCCCGACCTCGCCGCTCCTTCACCCCGACCTCGCCGCTCCTTCACCCCGACCTCGCCGCTCCTTCACCCCGACCTCGCCGCTCCTTCGCCCCGACCTCGCCGCTCCTTCGCCCCGACCTCACCGCTCCTTCTCCCCGACCTCGCCGCTCCTTCGCCCCGACCTGGCCGCTCCTTCGCCCCGACCTCGCCCCGACCTCGCCGCTCCTTCGCCCCGACCTCGCCCCGACCTCGCCGCTCCTTCGCCCCGACCTCGCCGCTCCTTCGCCCCGACCTGGCCGCTCCTTCGCCCCGACCTCGCCCCGACCTGGCCGCTCCTTCGCCCTGACCTCGCTCCGACCTCGCCGCTCCTTCGCCCCGACCTCGCCCCGACCTCGCCCCGACATCGCGCTCCTTCGCCCCGACCTCGCCCCGACCTCGCCGCTCCTTCGCTCCGGCCTCGCCGCTCCTTCGACCCGACCTCGCCCCGACCTCGCCCCGACCTCGCCGCTCCTTCCCCCCGACCTCGCCGCTCCTTCCCCCCGACCTCGCCGCTCCTTCGCCCCGACCTCGCCGCTCCTTCGCCCCGACCTCGCCCCGACCTCGCCGATCCTTCGCCCCGAACTCGCCGCTCCTCCGCCCCGACCTCGCCCCGACCTCGCCGCTCCTTCACCCCGACCTCGCCGCTCCTTCACTCCGGCCTTCCCGCTCCTTCACCGTGACCTTGCACCGACCTCGCCCCGACCTCGCCCCGACCTGGCCACTCCTTCGCCCCGACCTGGCCACTCCTTCGCCCCGACCTCGCCGCTCCTTCGCTCCGACCTCGCCGCTCCTTCACCCCGACCTGGCCCCGACCTCGCTCCGACCTCGCCGCTCCTTCGCCCCGACCTCGCCCCGACCTCGCCGCTCCTTCGCCCCGACCTCGCCGCTCCTTCGCCCCGACCTCGCTCCGACCTCGCCGCACCTTCGCCCCGACCTCGCCGCTCCTTCGCCCCGACCTCGCCCCGACCTCGCCGCTCCTTCGCCCCGACCTCGCTCCGACCTCGCCGCTCCTTCGCCCCGACCTCGCCCCGACCTCGCCCCGACCTCACCGCTCCTTCCCCCCGACCTGGCCGCTCCTTCGCCCCGACCTCGCCGCTCCTTCGCCCCGACCTCGCCGCTCCTTCGCCCCGACCTCGCCGCTCCTTCGCCCCGACCTCTCCGCTCCTTCGCCCCGACCTCGCCGCTCCTTCGCCCCGACCTCGCCCCGACCTCGCCGCTCCTTCGCCCCGACCTGGCCGCTCCTTCGCTCCGGCCTCGCCGCTCCTTCGCTCCGGCCTCGCCGCTCCTTCGCCCCGACCTCGCCGCTCCTTCGCTCCGGCCTCGCCGCTCCTTCGCCCCGAACTCGCCGCTCCTTCGCCCCGACCTCGCACCGACCTCGCCGCTCCTTCGCCCCGACCTCGCCGCTCCTTCGCCCCGACCTCGCTCCGACCTCGCCGCTCCTTCACCCCGACCTCGCCGCTCCTTCGCCCCGACCTCGCTCCGACCTCGCCGCTCCTTCACCCCGACCTCGCCGCTCCTTCGCCCCGACCTCGCCGCTCCTTCCCCCCGACCTGGCCGCTCCTTCGCTCCGACCTCGCCGCTCCTTCGCCCCGACCTCGCCCCGACCTCGCCGCTCCTTCGCCCCGACCTCGCCGCTCCTTCGCCCCGACCTCGCAGCTCCTTCGCCCCGACCTCGCCGCTCCTTCGCCCCGACCTCGCCGCTCCTTCGCCCCGACCTCGCCGCTCCTTCGCCCCGACCTCGCCGCTCCTTCGCCCCGACCTCGCCGCTCCTTCGCCCCGACCTCGCCCCTCCTTCGCCCCGACCTCGCCGCTCCTTCGCCCCGACCTCGCCGCTCCTTCGCCCCGACCTCGCCGCTCCTTCGCCCCGACCTCGCCGCTCCTTCGCCCCGACCTCGCAGCTCCTTCGCCCCGACCTCGCCCCGACCTCGCTCCGACCTCGCCGCTCCTTCGCCCCGACCTCGCCGCTCCTTCGCCCCGACCTCATCGCTCCTTCGCCCCGACCTCGCTCCGACCTCGCCGCTCCTTCGCCCCGACCTCGCCGCTCCTTCGCCCCGACCTCGCAGCTCCTTCGCCCCGACCTCGCCGCTCCTTCGCCCCGACCTCGCCGCTCCTTCGCCCCGACCTCGCAGCTCCTTCGCCCCGACCTCGCCGCTCCTTCGCCCCGACCTCGCCGCTCCTTCGCCCCGACCTCGCCCCTCCTTCGCCCCGACCTCGCCCCGACCTCGCCCCTCCTTCGCCCCGACCTCGCCCCGACCTCGCCCCTCCTTCGCCCCGACCTCGCCCCGACCTGGCCGCTCCTTCGCCCCGACCTCGCTCCGACCTCGCCGCTCCTTCGCCCCGACCTCGCCCCGACCTCGCCGCTCCTTCGCTCCGGCCTCGCCGCTCCTTCGACCCGACCTCGCCCCGACCTCGCCCCGACATCGCCGCTCCTTCGCCCCGACCTCGCCGCTCCTTCGCCCCGACCTCGCCGCTCCTTCGCCCCGACCTCGCCCCGACCTCGCCCCGACCTTGCCGCTCCTTCCCCCCGACCTCGCCGCTCCTTCCCCCCGACCTCGCCGCTCCTTCGCCCCGACCTCGCCCCGACCTCGCCGCTCCTTCGCCCCGACCTCGCCGCTCCTTCGCCCCGACCTCGCCCCGACCTCGCCGCTCCTTCGCCCCGACCTCGCCCCGACCTCGCCGATCCTTCGCCCCGAACTCGCCGCTCCTCCGCCCCGACCTCGCCCCGACCTCGCCGCTCCTTCACCCCGACCTCGCCGCTCCTTCACCCCGGCCTCCCCGCTCCTTCACCGTGACCTTGCACCGACCTCGCCCCGACCTCGCCCCGACCTGGCCACTCCTTCGCCCCGACCTCGCCGCTCCTTCGCCCCGACCTCGCCGCTCCTTCGCCCCGACCTCGCCGCTCCTTCGCTCCGACCTCGCCGCTCCTTCGCCCCGACCTCGCCGCTCCTTCGCCCCGACCTCGCCGCTCCTTCGCCCCGACCTCGCCGCTCCTTCGCTCCGACCTCGCCGCTCCTTCACCCCGACCTGGCCCCGACCTCGCCCCCACCTCGCCGCTCCTTCGCCCCGACCTCGCCGCTCCTTCGCTCCGACCTCGCCGCTCCTTCACCCCGACCTGGCCCCGACCTCGCTCCGACCTCGCCGCTCCTTCGCCCCGACCTCGCCGCTCCTTCGCCCCGACCTCGCCGCTCCTTCGCCCCGACCTCGCTCCGACCTCGCCGCACCTTCGCCCCGACCTCGCCGCTCCTTCGCCCCGACCTCGCTCCGACCTCGCCGCTCCTTCACCCCGACCTCGCCGCTCCTTCGCCCCGACCTCGCCGCTCCTTCACCCCGACCTCTCCGCTCCTTCGCCCCGACCTCGCCGCTCCTTCGCCCCGACCTCGCCGCTCCTTCGCTCCGGCCTCGCCGCTCCTTCGCCCCGACCTCGCCGCTCCTTCGCTCCGGCCTCGCCGCTCCTTCGCCCCGACCTCGCCCCGACCTGGCCGCTCCTTCGCCCTGACCTCGCTCCGACCTCGCCGCTCCTTCGCCCCGACCTCGCCCCTCCTTCGCCCCGACCTCGCCCCGACATCGCCGCTCCTTCGCCCCGACCTCGCCCCGACCTCGCCCCGACCTCGCCGCTCCTTCGCCCCGACCTGGCCGCTCCTTCGCCCCGACCTCGCCCCAACCTCGCCCCGACCTCGCGCTGACCTCGCCGCTCCTTCGCCCCGACCTCGTCGCTCCTTAACCCCGACCTCGCCGATCCTTCGCCCCGACCTCGCTCCGACCTCGCCCCTCCTTCGCCCCGACCTCGCTCCGACCTCGCCGCTCCTTCGCCCCTCCTTCGCCCCGACCTCGCTCCGACCTCGCCGCTCCTTCGCCCCTCCTTCGCCCCGACCTTGCCCCGACCTCGCCGCTCCTTCTCCCCGACCTCGCCGCTCCTTCGCCCCGACCTCGCCGCTCCTTCTCCCCGACCTCGCCGCTCCTTCGCCCCGACCTCGCCGTTCTTTCTCCCCGACCTCGCCGCTCCTTCGCCCCGAACTCGCCGCTCCTTCAACCCGACCTCGCCGCTCCTTCACCCCGACCTCGCCGCTCCTTCACCCCGACCTTGCACCGACCTGGCCACTCCTTCACCCCGACCTCGCCGCTCCTTCACCCCGACCTCGCCGCTCCTTCACCCCGACCTCGCCGCTCCTTCGCCCCGACCTCGCCGCTCCTTCTCCCCGACCTCGCCGCTCCTTCGCCCCGACCTGGCCGCTCCTTCGCCCCGACCTCGCCCCGACCTCGCCGCTCCTTCGCCCCGACCTCGCCCCGACCTCACCGCTCCTTCGCCCCGACCTCGCTCCGACCTCGCCGCTCCTTCGCCCCGACCTCGCCCCTCCTTCGCCCCGACCTCGCCCCGACATCGCCGCTCCTTCGCCCCGACCTCGCCCCGACCTCGCCCCGACCTCGCCGCTCCTTCGCCCCGACCTGGCCGCCCATTCGCCCCGACCTCGCCCCAACCTCGCCCCGACCTCGCGCTGACCTCGCCGCTCCTTCGCCCCGACCTCGTCGCTCCTTAACCCCGACCTCGCCGATCCTTCGCCCCGACCTCGCTCCGACCTCGCCCCTCCTTCGCCCCGACCTCGCTCCGACCTCGCCGCTCCTTCGCCCCTCCTTCGCCCCGACCTCGCTCCGACCTCGCCGCTCCTTCGCCCCTCCTTCGCCCCGACCTTGCCCCGACCTCGCCGCTCCTTCTCCCCGACCTCGCCGCTCCTTCGCCCCGACCTCGCCGCTCCTTCTCCCCGACCTCGCCGCTCCTTCGCCCCGACCTCGCCGTTCTTTCTCCCCGACCTCGCCGCTCCTTCGCCCCGAACTCGCCGCTCCTTCAACCCGACCTCGCCGCTCCTTCACCCCGACCTCGCCGCTCCTTCACCCCGACCTTGCACCGACCTGGCCACTCCTTCACCCCGACCTCGCCGCTCCTTCACCCCGACCTCGCCGCTCCTTCACCCCGACCTCGCCGCTCCTTCGCCCCGACCTCGCCGCTCCTTCTCCCCGACCTCGCCGCTCCTTCGCCCCGACCTGGCCGCTCCTTCGCCCCGACCTCGCCCCGACCTCGCCGCTCCTTCGCCCCGACCTCGCCCCGACCTCACCGCTCCTTCGCCCCGACCTCGCCGCTCCTTCGCCCCGACCTGGCCGCTCCTTCGCCCCGACCTCGCCCCGACCTGGCCGCTCCTTCGCCCTGACCTCGCTCCGACCTCGCCGCTCCTTCGCCCTGACCTCGCCCCGACCTCGCCCCGACATCGCGCTCCTTCGCCCCGACCTCGCCCCGACCTCGCCGCTCCTTCGCTCCGGCCTCGCCGCTCCTTCGACCCGACCTCGCCCCGACCTCGCCCCGACATCGCGCTCCTTCGCCGCGACCTCGCCCCGACCTCGCCGCTCCTTCCCCCCGACCTCGCCGCTCCTTCGCCCCGACCTCGCCGCTCCTTCGCCCCGACCTCGCCCCGACCTCGCCGATCCTTCGCCCCGACCTCGCCGCTCCTTCGCCCCGACCTCGCCGCTCCTTCGCCCCGACCTCGCCGCTCCTTCGCCCCGACCTCGCCGATCCTTCGCCCCGACCTCGCCGCTCCTTCGCCCCGACCTCGCCGCTCCTTCGCCACGACCTCGCCCCGACCTCGCCGCTCCTTCGCCCCGACCTCGCCGCTCCTTCGCCCCGACCTCGCCCCGACCTCGCCGCTCCTTCACCCCGACCTCGCCGCTCCTTCGCCCCGACGTCGCCCCGACCTCGCCGATCCTTCGCCCCGACCTCGCCGCTCCTTCCCCCCGACCTCGCCGCTCCTTCGCCCCGACCTCGCCGCTCCTTCGCCCCGACGTCGCCCCGACCTCGCCGATCCTTCGCCCCGACCTCGCCGATCCTTCGCCCCGACCTCGCCGCTCCTTCGCCCCGACCTCGCCGCTCCTTCGCCCCGACCTCGCCCCGACCTCGCCGCTCCTTCGCCCCGACCTCGCCCCGACCTCGCCGCTCCTTCGCCCCGACCTCGCCCCGACTTCGCCGCTCCTTCGCCCCAACCTCGCCGCTCCTTCGCCCCGTCCTCGCCGCTCCTTCGCCCCGACCTCGCCGCTCCTTCGCTCCGGCCTCGCCGCTCCTTCGCCCCGACCTCGCCGCTCCTTCGCTCCGGCCTCGCCGCTCCTTCGCCCCGACCTCGCCCCGAACTGGCCGCTCCTTCGCCCTGACCTCGCTCCGACCTCGCCGCTCCTTCGCCCCGACCTCGCCCCTCCTTCGCCCCGACCTCGCCCCGACCTCGCCCCGACCTCGCCGCTCCTTCGCCCCGACCTGGCCGCTCCTTCGCCCCGACCTCGCCCCAACCTCGCCCCGACCTCACGCTGACCTCGCCGCTCCTTCGCCCCGACCTCGTCGCTCCTTAACCCCGACCTCGCCGATCCTTCGCCCCGACCTCGCTCCGACCTCGCCCCTCCTTCGCCCCGACCTCGCTCCGACCTCGCCGCTCCTTCGCCCCTCCTTCGCCCCGACCTCGCTCCGACCTCGCCGCTCCTTCGCCCCTCCTTCGCCCCGACCTCGCTCCGACCTCGCCGCTCCTTCGCCCCTCCTTCGCCCCGACCTTGCCCCGACCTCGCCGCTCCTTCTCCCCGACCTCGCCGCTCCTTCTCCCCGACCTCGCCGCTCCTTCGCCCCGACCTCGCCGTTCTTTCTCCCCGACCTGGCCGCTCCTTCGCCCCGAACTCGCCGCTCCTTCGCCCCG
Source organism: Pristiophorus japonicus (assembly GCF_044704955.1). NCBI lineage: Eukaryota > Metazoa > Chordata > Chondrichthyes > Pristiophoridae > Pristiophorus > Pristiophorus japonicus. Next base: position 38,953 of record NW_027251095.1, read on the forward strand.
ACCTCGCCGCTCCTTCGCCCCGACCTCGCCGCTCCTTCTCCCCGACCTCGCCGCTCCTTCAACCCGACCTCGCCGCTCCTTCACCCCGACCTCGCCGCTCCTTCACCCCGACCTTGCACCGACCTGGCCACTCCTTCACCCCGACCTCGCCGCTCCTTCACCCCGACCTCGCCGCTCCTTCACCCCGACCTCGCCGCTCCTTCGCCCCGACCTCGCCGCTCCTTCGCCCCGACCTCACCGCTCCTTCTCCCCGACCTCGCCGCTCCTTCGCCCCGACCTCACCGCTCCTTCTCCCCGACCTCGCCGCTCCTTCGCCCCGACCTGGCCGCTCCTTCGCCCCGACCTCGCCCCGACCTCGCCGCTCCTTCGCCCCGACCTCGCCCCGACCTCGCCGCTCCTTCGCCCCGACCTCGCCGCTCCTTCGCCCCGACCTGGCCGCTCCTTCGCCCCGACCTCGCCCCGACCTGGCCGCTCCTTCGCCCTGACCTCGCTCCGACCTCGCCGCTCCTTCGCCCCGACCTCGCCCCGACCTCGCCCCGACATCGCGCTCCTTCGCCCCGACCTCGCCCCGACCTCGCCGCTCCTTCGCTCCGGCCTCGCCGCTCCTTCGACCCGACCTCGCCCCGACCTCGCCCCGACATCGCGCTCCTTCGCCGCGACCTCGCCCCGACCTCGCCGCTCCTTCCCCCCGACCTCGCCGCTCCTTCCCCCCGACCTCGCCGCTCCTTCGCCCCGACCTCGCCGCTCCTTCGCCCCGACCTCGCCCCGACCTCGCCGCTCCTTCACCCCGACCTCGCCGCTCCTTCGCCCCGACCTCGCCCCGACCTCGCCGATCCTTCGCCCCGAACTCGCCGCTCCTCCGCCCCGACCTCGCCCCGACCTCGCCGCTCCTTCACCCCGACCTCGCCGCTCCTTCACTCCGGCCTTCCCGCTCCTTCACCGTGACCTTGCACCGACCTCGCCCCGACCTCGCCCCGACCTGGCCACTCCTTCGCCCCGACCTGGCCACTCCTTCGCCCCGACCTGGCCACTCCTTCGCCCCGACCTGGCCACTCCTTCGCCCCGACCTCGCCGCTCCTTCGCTCCGACCTCGCCGCTCCTTCACCCCGACCTGGCCCCGACCTCGCTCCGACCTCGCCGCTCCTTCGCCCCGACCTCGCCCCGACCTCGCCGCTCCTTCGCCCCGACCTCGCCGCTCCTTCGCCCCGACCTCGCTCCGACCTCGCCGCACCTTCGCCCCGACCTCGCCGCTCCTTCGCCCCGACCTCGCCCCGACCTCGCCGCTCCTTCGCCCCGACCTCGCTCCGACCTCGCCGCTCCTTCGCCCCGACCTCGCCCCGACCTCACCGCTCCTTCCCCCCGACCTGGCCGCTCCTTCGCCCCGACCTCGCCGCTCCTTCGCCCCGACCTCGCCCCGACCTCGCCGCTCCTTCGCCCCGACCTCGCTCCGACCTCGCCGCTCCTTCGCCCCGACCTCGCCCCGACCTCACCGCTCCTTCCCCCCGACCTGGCCGCTCCTTCGCCCCGACCTCGCCGCTCCTTCGCCCCGACCTCGCCGCTCCTTCGCCCCGACCTCGCCGCTCCTTCGCCCCGACCTCTCCGCTCCTTCGCCCCGACCTCGCCGCTCCTTCGCCCCGACCTCGCCCCGACCTCGCCGCTCCTTCGCCCCGACCTGGCCGCTCCTTCGCTCCGGCCTCGCCGCTCCTTCGCTCCGGCCTCGCCGCTCCTTCGCCCCGACCTCGCCGCTCCTTCGCTCCGGCCTCGCCGCTCCTTCGCCCCGAACTCGCCGCTCCTTCGCCCCGACCTCGCACCGACCTCGCCGCTCCTTCGCCCCGACCTCGCCGCTCCTTCAACCCGACCTCGCCGCTCCTTCACCCCGACCTCGCCGCTCCTTCACCCCGACCTTGCACCGACCTGGCCACTCCTTCACCCCGACCTCGCCGCTCCTTCACCCCGACCTCGCCGCTCCTTCACCCCGACCTCGCCGCTCCTTCACCCCGACCTCGCCGCTCCTTCGCCCCGACCTCGCCGCTCCTTCGCCCCGACCTCACCGCTCCTTCTCCCCGACCTCGCCGCTCCTTCGCCCCGACCTGGCCGCTCCTTCGCCCCGACCTCGCCCCGACCTCGCCGCTCCTTCGCCCCGACCTCGCCCCGACCTCGCCGCTCCTTCGCCCCGACCTCGCCGCTCCTTCGCCCCGACCTGGCCGCTCCTTCGCCCCGACCTCGCCCCGACCTGGCCGCTCCTTCGCCCTGACCTCGCTCCGACCTCGCCGCTCCTTCGCCCCGACCTCGCCCCGACCTCGCCCCGACATCGCGCTCCTTCGCCCCGACCTCGCCCCGACCTCGCCGCTCCTTCGCTCCGGCCTCGCCGCTCCTTCGACCCGACCTCGCCCCGACCTCGCCCCGACATCGCGCTCCTTCGCCGCGACCTCGCCCCGACCTCGCCGCTCCTTCCCCCCGACCTCGCCGCTCCTTCCCCCCGACCTCGCCGCTCCTTCGCCCCGACCTCGCCGCTCCTTCGCCCCGACCTCGCCCCGACCTCGCCGCTCCTTCACCCCGACCTCGCCGCTCCTTCGCCCCGACCTCGCCCCGACCTCGCCGATCCTTCGCCCCGAACTCGCCGCTCCTCCGCCCCGACCTCGCCCCGACCTCGCCGCTCCTTCACCCCGACCTCGCCGCTCCTTCACTCCGGCCTTCCCGCTCCTTCACCGTGACCTTGCACCGACCTCGCCCCGACCTCGCCCCGACCTGGCCACTCCTTCGCCCCGACCTGGCCACTCCTTCGCCCCGACCTGGCCACTCCTTCGCCCCGACCTCGCCGCTCCTTCGCTCCGACCTCGCCGCTCCTTCACCCCGACCTGGCCCCGACCTCGCTCCGACCTCGCCGCTCCTTCGCCCCGACCTCGCCCCGACCTCGCCGCTCCTTCGCCCCGACCTCGCCGCTCCTTCGCCCCGACCTCGCTCCGACCTCGCCGCACCTTCGCCCCGACCTCGCCGCTCCTTCGCCCCGACCTCGCCCCGACCTCGCCGCTCCTTCGCCCCGACCTCGCTCCGACCTCGCCGCTCCTTCGCCCCGACCTCGCCCCGACCTCACCGCTCCTTCCCCCCGACCTGGCCGCTCCTTCGCCCCGACCTCGCCGCTCCTTCGCCCCGACCTCGCCCCGACCTCGCCGCTCCTTCGCCCCGACCTCGCTCCGACCTCGCCGCTCCTTCGCCCCGACCTCGCCCCGACCTCACCGCTCCTTCCCCCCGACCTGGCCGCTCCTTCGCCCCGACCTCGCCGCTCCTTCGCCCCGACCTCTCCGCTCCTTCGCCCCGACCTCGCCGCTCCTTCGCCCCGACCTCGCCCCGACCTCGCCGCTCCTTCGCCCCGACCTGGCCGCTCCTTCGCTCCGGCCTCGCCGCTCCTTCGCTCCGGCCTCGCCGCTCCTTCGCCCCGACCTCGCCGCTCCTTCGCTCCGGCCTCGCCGCTCCTTCGCCCCGAACTCGCCGCTCCTTCACCCCGACCTCGCCGCTCCTTCACCCCGACCTCGCCGCTCCTTCACCGCGACCTTGCACCGACCTGGCCACTCCTTCACCCCGACCTCGCCGCTCCTTCACCCCGACCTCGCCGCTCCTTCACCCCGACCTCGCCGCTCCTTCACCCCGACCTCGCCGCTCCTTCGCCCCGACCTCGCCGCTCCTTCGCCCCGACCTCACCGCTCCTTCTCCCCGACCTCGCCGCTCCTTCGCCCCGACCTGGCCGCTCCTTCGCCCCGACCTCGCCCCGACCTCGCCGCTCCTTCGCCCCGACCTCGCCCCGACCTCGCCGCTCCTTCGCCCCGACCTCGCCGCTCCTTCGCCCCGACCTGGCCGCTCCTTCGCCCCGACCTCGCCCCGACCTGGCCGCTCCTTCGCCCTGACCTCGCTCCGACCTCGCCGCTCCTTCGCCCCGACCTCGCCCCGACCTCGCCCCGACATCGCGCTCCTTCGCCCCGACCTCGCCCCGACCTCGCCGCTCCTTCGCTCCGGCCTCGCCGCTCCTTCGACCCGACCTCGCCCCGACCTCGCCCCGACATCGCGCTCCTTCGCCGCGACCTCGCCCCGACCTCGCCGCTCCTTCCCCCCGACCTCGCCGCTCCTTCCCCCCGACCTCGCCGCTCCTTCGCCCCGACCTCGCCGCTCCTTCGCCCCGACCTCGCCCCGACCTCGCCGCTCCTTCACCCCGACCTCGCCGCTCCTTCGCCCCGACCTCGCCCCGACCTCGCCGATCCTTCGCCCCGAACTCGCCGCTCCTCCGCCCCGACCTCGCCCCGACCTCGCCGCTCCTTCACCCCGACCTCGCCGCTCCTTCACTCCGGCCTTCCCGCTCCTTCACCGTGACCTTGCACCGACCTCGCCCCGACCTCGCCCCGACCTGGCCACTCCTTCGCCCCGACCTGGCCACTCCTTCGCCCCGACCTGGCCACTCCTTCGCCCCGACCTCGCCGCTCCTTCGCTCCGACCTCGCCGCTCCTTCACCCCGACCTGGCCCCGACCTCGCTCCGACCTCGCCGCTCCTTCGCCCCGACCTCGCCCCGACCTCGCCGCTCCTTCGCCCCGACCTCGCCGCTCCTTCGCCCCGACCTCGCTCCGACCTCGCCGCACCTTAGCCCCGACCTCGCCGCTCCTTCGCCCCGACCTCGCCCCGACCTCGCCGCTCCTTCGCCCCGACCTCGCTCCGACCTCGCCGCTCCTTCGCCCCGACCTCGCCCCGACCTCGCCCCGACCTCACCGCTCCTTCCCCCCGACCTGGCCGCTCCTTCGCCCCGACCTCGCCGCTCCTTCGCCCCGACCTCGCCGCTCCTTCGCCCCGACCTCGCCGCTCCTTCGCCCCGACCTCTCCGCTCCTTCGCCCCGACCTCGCCGCTCCTTCGCCCCGACCTCGCCCCGACCTCGCCGCTCCTTCGCCCCGACCTGGCCGCTCCTTCGCTCCGGCCTCGCCGCTCCTTCGCTCCGGCCTCGCCGCTCCTTCGCCCCGACCTCGCCGCTCCTTCGCCCCGAACTCGCCGCTCCTTCGCCCCGACCTCGCACCGACCTCGCCGCTCCTTCGCCCCGACCTCGCCGCTCCTTCGCTCCGGCCTCGCCGCTCCTTCGCCCCGAACTCGCCGCTCCTTCGCCCCGACCTCGCACCGACCTCGCCGCTCCTTCGCCCCGACCTCGCCGCTCCTTCCCCCCGACCTCGCTCCGACCTCGCCGCTCCTTCGCCCCGACCTCGCCCCGACCTCGCCGCTCCTTCGCCCCGACCTCGCACCGACCTCGCCGCTCCTTCGCCCCGACCTCGCCGCTCCTTCCCCCCGACCTCGCTCCGACCTCGCCGCACCTTCGCCCCGACCTCGCCGCTCCTTCGCCCCGACCTCGCTCCGACCTCGCCGCTCCTTCGCCCCGACCTCGCCCCGACCTCGCCGCTCCTTCGCCCCGACCTCGCCCCGACCTCACCGCTCCTTCCCCCCGACCTGGCCGCTCCTTCGCTCCGACCTCGCCGCTCCTTCGCCCCGACCTCGCCCCGACCTCGCCGCTCCTTCGCCCCGACCTCGCCGCTCCTTCGCCCCGACCTCGCAGCTCCTTCGCCCCGACCTCGCCGCTCCTTCGCCCCGACCTCGCCGCTCCTTCGCCCCGACCTCGCCGCTCCTTCGCCCCGACCTCGCCGCTCCTTCGCCCCGACCTCGCCGCTCCTTCGCCCCGACCTCGCAGCTCCTTCGCCCCGACCTCGCCCCGACCTCGCTCCGACCTCGCCGCTCCTTCGCCCCGACCTCGCCGCTCCTTCGCCCCGACCTCATCGCTCCTTCGCCCCGACCTCGCTCCGACCTCGCCGCTCCTTCGCCCCGACCTCGCCGCTCCTTCGCCCCGACCTCGCAGCTCCTTCGCCCCGACCTCGCCGCTCCTTCGCCCCGACCTCGCCGCTCCTTCGCCCCGACCTCGCAGCTCCTTCGCCCCGACCTCGCCGCTCCTTCGCCCCGACCTCGCCGCTCCTTCGCCCCGACCTCGCCCCTCCTTAGCATCGACCTCGCCCCTCCTTCGCCCCGACCTCGCCCCGACCTCGCCCCTCCTTCGCCCCGACCTCGCCCCGACCTCGCCCCTCCTTCGCCCCGACCTCGCCCCGACCTGGCCGCTCCTTCGCCCCGACCTCGCTCCGACCTCGCCGCTCCTTCGCCCCGACCTCGCCCCGACCTCGCCGCTCCTTCGCTCCGGCCTCGCCGCTCCTTCGACCCGACCTCGCCCCGACCTCGCCCCGACATCGCCGCTCCTTCGCCCCGACCTCGCCGCTCCTTCGCCCCGACCTCGCCCCGACCTCGCCCCGACCTTGCCGCTCCTTCCCCCCGACCTCGCCGCTCCTTCCCCCCGACCTCGCCGCTCCTTCGCCCCGACCTCGCCCCGACCTCGCCGCTCCTTCGCCCCGACCTCGCCGCTCCTTCGCCCCGACCTCGCCCCGAACTCGCCGCTCCTTCGCCCCGACCTCGCCCCGACCTCGCCGCTCCTTCACCCCGACCTCGCCGCTCCTTCACCCCGGCCTCCCCGCTCCTTCACCGTGACCTTGCACCGACCTCGCCCCGACCTCGCCCCGACCTGGCCACTCCTTCGCCCCGACCTCGCCGCTCCTTCGCCCCGACCTCGCCGCTCCTTCGCCCCGACCTCGCCGCTCCTTCGCTCCGACCTCGCCGCTCCTTCACCCCGACCTGGCCCCGACCTCGCCCCCACCTCGCCGCTCCTTCGCCCCGACCTCGCCGCTCCTTCGCTCCGACCTCGCCGCTCCTTCACCCCGACCTGGCCCCGACCTCGCTCCGACCTCGCCGCTCCTTCGCCCCGACCTCGCCGCTCCTTCGCCCCGACCTCGCCGCTCCTTCGCCCCGACCTCGCTCCGACCTCGCCGCACCTTCGCCCCGACCTCGCCGCTCCTTCGCCCCGACCTCGCTCCGACCTCGCCGCTCCTTCACCCCGACCTCGCCGCTCCTTCGCCCCGACCTCGCCGCTCCTTCGCTCCGACCTCGCCGCTCCTTCACCCCGACCTGGCCCCGACCTCGCTCCGACCTCGCCGCTCCTTCGCCCCGACCTCGCCGCTCCTTCGCCCCGACCTCGCCGCTCCTTCGCCCCGACCTCGCTCCGACCTCGCCGCACCTTCGCCCCGACCTCGCCGCTCCTTCGCCCCGACCTCGCTCCGACCTCGCCGCTCCTTCACCCCGACCTCTCCGCTCCTTCGCCCCGACCTCGCCGCTCCTTCGCCCCGACCTCGCCGCTCCTTCGCCCCGACCTCGCCGCTCCTTCGCTCCGGCCTCGCCGCTCCTTCGCCCCGACCTCGCCCCGACCTGGCCGCTCCTTCGCCCTGACCTCGCTCCGACCTCGCCGCTCCTTCGCCCCGACCTCGCCCCTCCTTCGCCCCGACCTCGCCCCGACATCGCCGCTCCTTCGCCCCGACCTCGCCCCGACCTCGCCCCGACCTCGCCGCTCCTTCGCCCCGACCTGGCCGCTCCTTCGCCCCGACCTCGCCCCAACCTCGCCCCGACCTCGCGCTGACCTCGCCGCTCCTTCGCCCCGACCTCGTCGCTCCTTAACCCCGACCTCGCCGATCCTTCGCCCCGACCTCGCTCCGACCTCGCCCCTCCTTCGCCCCGACCTCGCTCCGACCTCGCCGCTCCTTCGCCCCTCCTTCGCCCCGACCTCGCTCCGACCTCGCCGCTCCTTCGCCCCTCCTTCGCCCCGACCTTGCCCCGACCTCGCCGCTCCTTCTCCCCGACCTCTCCGCTCCTTCGCCCCGACCTCGCCGCTCCTTCTCCCCGACCTCGCCGCTCCTTCGCCCCGACCTCGCCGTTCTTTCTCCCCGACCTCGCCGCTCCTTCGCCCCGAACTCGCCGCTCCTTCGCCCCGACCTCGCCCCGACCTGGCCACTCCTTCAACCCGACCTCGCCGCTCCTTCACCCCGACCTCGCCGCTCCTTCACCCCGACCTTGCACCGACCTGGCCACTCCTTCACCCCGACCTCGCCGCTCCTTCACCCCGACCTCGCCGCTCCTTCACCCCGACCTCGCCGCTCCTTCACCCCGACCTCGCCGCTCCTTCACCCCGACCTCGCCGCTCCTTCGCCCCGACCGCGCCGCTCCTTCGCCCCGACCTCACCGCTCCTTCTCCCCGACCTGGCCGCTCCTTCGCCCCGACCTCGCCGCTCCTTCGCCCCGACCTCGCCGCTCCTTCGCCCCGACCTCGCCGCTCCTTCTCCCCGACCTCGCCGCTCCTTCGCCCCGACCTGGCCGCTCCTTCGCCCCGACCTGGCCGCTCCTTCACCCCGACCTCGCCGCTCCTTCACCCCGACCTTGCACCGACCTGGCCACTCCTTCACCCCGACCTCGCCGCTCCTTCGCCCCGACCTCGCCCCGACCTCACCGCTCCTTCGCCCCGACCTCGCCGCTCCTTCGCCCCGACCTGGCCGCTCCTTCGCCCCGACCTCGCCCCGACCTGGCCGCTCCTTCGCCCTGACCTCGCTCCGACCTCGCCGCTCCTTCGCCCTGACCTCGCCCCGACCTCGCCCCGACATCGCGCTCCTTCGCCCCGACCTCGCCCCGACCTCGCCGCTCCTTCGCTCCGGCCTCGCCGCTCCTTCGACCCGACCTCGCCCCGACCTCGCCCCGACATCGCGCTCCTTCGCCGCGACCTCGCCCCGACCTCGCCGCTCCTTCCCCCCGACCTCGCCGCTCCTTCCCCCCGACCTCGCCGCTCCTTCGCCCCGACCTCGCCGCTCCTTCGCCCCGACCTCGCCCCGACCTCGCCGATCCTTCGCCCCGACCTCGCCGCTCCTTCGCCCCGACCTCGCCGATCCTTCGCCCTGACCTCGCCGCTCCTTCCCCCCGACCTCGCCGATCCTTCGCCCCGACCTCGCCGCTCCTTCGCCCCGACCTCGCCGATCCTTCGCCCTGACCTCGCCGCTCCTTCCCCCCGACCTCGCCGCTCCTTCGCCCCGACCTCGCCGCTCCTTCGCCCCGACCTCGCCGCTCCTTCGCCCCGACCTCGCCCCGACCTCGCCGCTCCTTCACCCCGACCTCGCCGCTCCTTCGCCCCGACGTCGCCCCGACCTCGCCGATCCTTCGCCCCGACCTCGCCGCTCCTTCCCCCCGACCTCGCCGCTCCTTCGCCCCGACCTCGCCGCTCCTTCGCCCCGACCTCGCCCCGACCTCGCCGCTCCTTCGCCCCGACCTCGCCGCTCCTTCGCCCCGACCTCGCCCCGACCTCGCCGCTCCTTCACCCCGACCTCGCCGCTCCTTCACTCCGGCCTCCCCGCTCCTTCACCGTGACCTTGCACCGACCTCGCCCCGACCTCGCCCCGACCTGGCCACTCCTTCGCCCCGACCTGGCCACTCCTTCGCCCCGACCTGGCCACTCCTTCGCTCCGACCTCGCCGCTCCTTCGCCCCGACCTCGCCGCTCCTTCGCCCCGACCTCGCTCCGACCTCGCCGCACCTTCGCCCCGACCTCGCCGCTCCTTCGCCCCGACCTCGCTCCGACCTCGCCGCTCCTTCACCCCGACCTCTCCGCTCCTTCGCCCCGACCTCGCTCCGACCTCGCCGCTCCTTCACCCCGACCTCTCCGCTCCTTCGCCCCGACCTCGCCGCTCCTTCGCCCCGACCTCGCTCCGACCTCGCCGCTCCTTCACCCCGACCTCTCCGCTCCTTCGCCCCGACCTCGCCGCTCCTTCGCCCCGACCTCGCCGCTCCTTCGCCCCGACCTCGCCGCTCCTTCGCTCCGGCCTCGCCGCTCCTTCACCCCGACCTCGCCGCTCCTTCGCACCGACCTCGCCCCGACCTCGCCGCTCCTTCGCTCTGGCCTCGCCGCTCCTTCCCCCCGACCTCGCCGCTCCTTCGCCCCGACCTCGCCGCTCCTTCGCCCCGACCTGGCCCCGACCTCGCCGCTCCTTCGCCCCGACCTCGCCGCTCCTTCGCCCCGACCTCGCCCCGACCTCGCCGCTCCTTCGCCCCGACCTCGCCCCGACCTCGCCGCTCCTTCGCCCCGACCTCGCCCCGACCTCGCCGCTCCTTCCCCCCGACCTCGCCGCTCCTTCCCCCCGACCTCGCCGCTCCTTCGCCCCGACATCGCCGCTCCTTCGTCCCGACCTCGCCGCTCCTTCGTCCCGACCTCGCCGCTCCTTCCCCCCGACCTCGCCGCTCCTTCGCCCCGACCTCGCCGCTCCTTCACCCCGACATCGCCGCTCCTTCGCCCCGACCTCGCCCCGACCTCGCCGCTCCTCCGCCCCGACCTCGCTCCGGCCTCGCCGCTCCTTCGCCCCGACCTGGCCGCTCCTTCGCGCCGACCTTGCCGCTCCTTCGCCCCGACCTCGCCGCTCCTTCCCCCCGACCTCGCCGCTCCTTCGCCCCGACCTCGCCGCTCCTTCGCCCCGACCTCGCCCCGACCTCGCCGCTCCTTCGCCCCTCCTTCGCCCCGACCTCGCTCCGACCTCGCCGCTCCTTCGCCCCGACCTCGCTCCGACCTCGCCGCTCCTTCGCCCCGACCTCGCCCCGACCTCGCCCCGACCTCACCGCTCCTTCCCCCCGACCTGGCCCTCCTTCGCCCCGACCTCGCCGCTCCTTCGCCCCGACCTCGCCGCTCCTTCGCCCCGACCTCGCCGCTCCTTCGCCCCGACCTCTCCGCTCCTTCGCCCCGACCTCGCCGCTCCTTCGCCCCGACCTCGCCCCGACCTCGCCGCTCCTTCGCCCCGACCTGGCCGCTCATTCGCTCCGGCCTCGCCGCTCCTTCGCTCCGGCCTCGCCGCTCCTTCGCCCCGACCTCGCCGCTCCTTCGCTCCGGCCTCGCCGCTCCTTCGCCCCGACCTCGCCGCTCCTTCGCCCCGACCTCGCCGCTCCTTCGCTCCGGCCTCGCCGCTCCTTCGCCCCGACCTCGCCGCTCCTTCGCCCCGAACTCGCCGCTCCTTCGCCCCGACCTCGCCCCGACCTCGCCGCTCCTTCGCCCCGACCTCGCCCCGACCTCGCCCCGACCTCGCCGCTCCTTCGCCCCGACCTCGCCGCTCCTTCGCCCCGACCTCGCCGCTCCTTCGCCCCGACCTCGCCGCTCCTTCACCCCGACCTTGCACCGACCTGGCCACTCCTTCACCCCGACCTCGCCGCTCCTTCACCCCGACCTCGCCGCTCCTTCACCCCGACCTCGCCGCTCCTTCACCCCGACCTCGCCGCTCCTTCGCCCCGACCTCGCCGCTCCTTCGCTCTGGCCTCGCCGCTCCTTCGCCCCGACCTCGCCCCGACCTCGCCGCTCCTTCGCCCCGACCTCGCCGCTCCTTCGCCCCGACCTCGCCCCGACCTCGCCGCTCCTTCGCCCCGACCTCGCCCCGACCTCGCCGCTCCTTCGCCCCGACCTCGCCCCGACCTCGCCGCTCCTTCCCCCCGACCTCGCCGCTCCTTCGCCCCGACATCGCCGCTCCTTCGTCCCGACCTCGCCGCTCCTTCGCCCCGACCTCGCCGCTCCTTCGCCCCGACCTCGCCGCTCCTCCGCCCCGACCTCGCTCCGGCCTCGCCGCTCCTTCGCCCCGACCTGGCCGCTCCTTCGCGCCGACCTCGCCGCTCCTTCGCCCCGACCTCGCCGCTCCTTCCCCCCGACCTCGCCGCTCCTTCGCCCCGACCTCGCCGCTCCTTCGCCCCGACCTCGCCCCGACCTCGCCGCTCCTTCGCCCCTCCTTCGCCCCGACCTCGCTCCGACCTCGCCGCTCCTTCCCCCCGACCTGGCCCTCCTTCGCCCCGACCTCGCCGCTCCTTCGCCCCGACCTCGCCGCTCCTTCGCCCCGACCTCTCCGCTCCTTCGCCCCGACCTCGCCGCTCCTTCGCCCCGACCTCGCCCCGACCTCGCCGCTCCTTCGCCCCGACCTGGCCGCTCCTTCGCTCCGGCCTCGCCGCTCCTTCGCTCCGGCCTCGCCGCTCCTTCGCCCCGACCTCGCCGCTCCTTCGCTCCGGCCTCGCCGCTCCTTCGCCCCGACCTCGCCGCTCCTTCGCCCCGAACTCGCCGCTCCTTCGCCCCGACCTCGCCCCGACCTCGCCGCTCCTTCGCCCCGACCTCGCCCCGACCTCGCCCCGACCTCGCCGCTCCTTCGCCCCGACCTCGCCGCTCCTTCGCCCCGACCTCGCCGCTCCTTCGCCCCGACCTCGCCGCTCCTTCGCCCCGACCTCGCCCCGACCTCGCCCCGACCTCGCCGCTCCTTCGCCCCGAACTCGCCGCTCCTTCGCCCCGACCTCGCCGCTCCTTCGCCCCGACCTCGCCGCTCCTTCTCCCCGACCTCGCCGCTCCTTCAACCCGACCTCGCCGCTCCTTCACCCCGACCTCGCCGCTCCTTCACCCCGACCTTGCACCGACCTGGCCCCGACCTCGCCGCTCCTTCGCCCCGACCTCGCTCCGACCTCGCCGCTCCTTCACCCCGACCTCGCCGCTCCTTCACCCCGACCTCGCCGCTCCTTCGCCCCGACCTCGCCGCTCCTTCACCCCGACCTCGCCGCTCCTTCGCCCCGACCTCGCCGCTCCTTCGCCCCGACCTCGCCGCTCCTTCGCCCCGACCTCGCCGCTCCTTCGCCCCGACCTCGCCGCTCCTTCACCCCGACCTTGCACCGACCTGGCCACTCCTTCACCCCGACCTCGCCGCTCCTTCACCCCGACCTCGCCGCTCCTTCACCCCGACCTGGCCACTCCTTCACTCCGACCTCGCCGCTCCTTCACCCCGACCTCGCCGCTCCTTCGCCCCGACCTCGCCGCTCCTTCACCCCGACCTCGCCGCTCCTTCACCCCGACCTGGCCACTCCTTCACTCCGACCTCGCCGCTCCTTCACCCCGACCTCGCCGCTCCTTCGCCCCGACCTCGCCGCTCCTTCACCCCGACCTCGCCCCTCCTTCACTCCGACCTCGCCGCTCCTTCGCCCCGACCTCGCCGCTCCTTCACCCCGACCTCGCCGCTCCTTCGCTCCGACCTCGCCGCTCCTTCGCCCCTCCTTCGCCCCGACCTCGCCCCGACCTCGCCGCTCCTTCGCCCCGACCTCGCTCCGACCTTGCCGCTCCTTCACCCCGACCTCGCCGCTCCTTCGCCCCGACCTCGCCGCTCCTTCGCCCCGACCTCGCCGCTCCTTCGCCCCGACCTCGCCGCTCCTTCGCCCCGACCTCGCCGCTCCTTCGCCCCGACCTCGCCGCTCCTTCGCCCCGACCTCGCCGCTCCTTCGCCCCGACCTGGCCGCTCCTTCGCCCTGACCTCGCTCCGACCTCGCCGCTCCTTCGCTCCGACCTCGCCGCTCCTTCACCCCGACCTCGCCCCGACCTGGCCGCTCCTTCGCCCTGACCTCGCTCCGACCTCGCCGCTCCTTCGCCCTGACCTCGCTCCGACCTCGCCGCTCCTTCGCTCCGGCCTCGCCGCTCCTTCGACCCGACCTCGCCCCGACATCGCCGCTCCTTCGCCCCGACCTCGCCTCGACCTCGCCGCTCCTTCCCCCCGACCTCGCCGCTCCTTCCCCCCGACCTCGCCGCTCCTTCGCCCCGACCTCGCCGCTCCTTCGCCCCGACCTCGCCACGACCTCGCCGCTCCTTCACCCCGACCTCGCCGCTCCTTCGCCCCGACCTCGCCCCGACCTCGCCGATCCTTCGCCCCGAACTCGCCGCTCCTCCGCCCCGACCTCGCCCCGACCTCGCCGCTCCTTCACCCCGACCTCGCCGCTCCTTCACCCCGGCCTCCCCGCTCCTTCACCGTGACCTTGCACCGACCTCGCCCCGACCTCGCCCCGACCTGGCCACTCCTTCGCCCCGACCTCGCCGCTCCTTCGCCCCGACCTCGCCGCTCCTTCACCCCGACCTGGCCCCGACCTCGCTCCGACCTCGCCGCTCCTTCGCCCCTCCTTCGCCCCGACCTCGCCCCGACCTCGCCGCTCCTTCGCCCCGACCTCGCTCCGACCTCGCCGCACCTTCGCCCCGACCTCGCCGCTCCTTCGCCCCGACCTCGCTCCGACCTCGCCGCTCCTTCACCCCGACCTCTCCGCTCCTTCGCCCCGACCTCGCCGCTCCTTCGCCCTGACCTCGCTCCGACCTCGCCGCTCCTTCGCCCCGACCTCGCTCCGACCTCGCCGCTCCTTCGCCCCGACCTCGCCCCGACATCGCCCCGACCTCGCCGCTCCTTCGCCCCGACCTCGCCCCGACATCGCTCCGACCTCGCCGCTCCTTCGCCCCGACCTCGCCGCTGCTTCGCCCCGACCTCGCCCCGACCTCGCCCCGACCTCGCCGCTCCTTCGCCCCGACATCGCCCCGACCTCGCCCCGACCTCGCCGCTCCTTCGCCCCGACCTCGCCCCGACCTCGCCGCTCCTTCGCCCCGACCTCGCCCCGACCTCGCCCCGACCTCGCCGCTCCTTCCCCCCGACCTCGCCGCTCCTTCGCCCCGAGCTCGCCGCTCCTTCGCCCCGACCTCGCCCCGACCTCGCCGCTCCTTCCCCCCGACCTCGCCGCTCCTTCGCCCCGACCTCGCCGCTCCTTCGCCCCGACCTCGACGCTCCTTCGCCCCGACCTCGCCGCTCCTTCGCCCCGACCTCGCCGCTCCTTCGCCCCGAACTCGCCGCTCCTTCGCCCCGACCTGGCCCCGACCTCGCCGATCCTTCGCCCCGACCTCGCCGCTCCTTCGCCCCGACCTTGCCGCTCCTTCGCCCCGAACTCGCCGCTCCTTCGCCCCGACCTCGCCCCAAACTCGCCGCTCCTTCGCCCCGAACTCGCTCCGGCCTCGCCGCTCCTTCGCCCCGACCTGGCCGCTCCTTCGCCCCGACCTCGCCGCTCCTTCGCCCCGACCTCGCCGCTCCTTCGCCCCGACCTCGCCCCGACCTCGCCGCTCCTTCGCCCCGACCTCGCCGCTCCTTCGCCCCGACCTCGCCACGACCTCGCCCCGACCTCGCCGCTCCTTCCCCCCGACCTCGCCGCTCCTTCGTCCCGACCTCGCCGCTCCTTCGCCCCGACCTGGCCGCTCCTTCGTCCCGACCTCGCCCCAACCTCGCCCCGACCTCGCGCTGACCTCGCCGCTCCTTCGCCCCGACCTCGTCGCTCCTTAACCCCGACCTCGCCGATCCTTCGCCCCGACCTCGCTCCGACCTCGCCCCTCCTTCGCCCCGACCTCGCTCCGACCTCGCCGCTCCTTCGCCCCTCCTTCGCCCCGACCTCGCTCCGACCTCGCCGCTCCTTCGCCCCGACCTCGCCGTTCTTTCTCCCCGACCTCGCCGCTCCTTCGCCCCGACCTCTCCGCTCCTTCTCCCCGACCTCGCCGCTCCTTCGCCCCGACCTCGCCGCTCCTTCGCCCCGACCTGGCCGCTCCTTCGCCCCGATCTGGCCGCTCCTTCGCCCCGACCTCTCCGCTCCTTCGCCCCGACCTGGCCGCTCCTTCGCCCCGACCTGGCCGCTCCTTCGCCCCGACCTCGCCGCTCCTTCGCCCCGACCTCTCCGCTCCTTCGCCCCGACCTGGCCGCTTCTTCGCCCCGACCTCGCCGCTCCTTCGCCCCGACCTCGCCCCGACCTCGCCGCTCCTTCGCCCCGACCTCGCCGCTCCTTCGCCCCGACCTGGCCCCGACCTCGCCGCTCCTTCGCCCCGACCTCGCCCCGACCTCGCCGCTCCTTCGCCCCGACCTCGCCCCGACCTCGCCGCTCCTTCGCCCCGACCTCGCCCCGACCTCGCCGCTCCTCCGCCCCGACCTCGCTCCGGCCTCGCCGCTCCTTCGCCCCGACCTCACCCCGACCTCGCCGCTCCTTCGCCCCGACCTCGCCGCTCCTTCGCCCCGACCTCGCCGCTCCTTCCCCCCGACCTCGCCGCTCCTTCGCCCCGAACTCGCCGCTCCTTCGCCCCGACCTCGCCCCGACCTCGCCGCTCCTTCGCCCCTCCTTCGCCCCGACCTCGCTCCGACCTCGCCGCTCCTTCGCCCCGACCTCGCTCCGACCTCGCCGCTCCTTCGCCCCGACCTCGCCCCGACCTCGCCCCGACCTCGCCGCTCCTTCCCCCCGACCTGGCCGCTCCTTCGCCCCGACCTCGCCGCTCCTTCGCCCCGACCTCGCCGCTCCTTCGCCCCGACCTCGCCGCTCCTTCGCCCCGACCTCGCCGCTCCTTCGCCCCGACCTCTCCGCTCCTTCGCCCCGACCTCGCCGCTCCTTCGCCCCGACCTCGCCGCTCCTTCGCCCCGACCTCTCCGCTCCTTCGCCCCGACCTCGCCGCTCCTTCGCCCCGACCTGGCCGCTCCTTCGCTCCGGCCTCGCCGCTCCTTCGCTCCGGCCTCGCCGCTCCTTCGCCCCGACCTCGCCGCTCCTTCGCCCCGAACTCGCCGATCCTTCGCTCCGACCTCGCCCCGACCTCGCCGCTCCTTCTCCCCGACCTCGCCGCTCCTTCGCCCCGACCTCGCCCCGACCTCGCCGCTCCTTCGCCCCGACCTCGCCGCTCCTTCGCCCCGACATCGCCGCTCCTTCTCCCCGAACTCGCCGCTCCTTCGCCCCGACCTCGCCACTCCTTCGCCCCGACCTCGCCGCTCCTTCGCCCCGACCTCGCCGCTCCTTCGCCCCGACCTGGCCGCTCCTTCGCCCCGACCTCGCCGCTCCTTCGCCCCGACCTCGCCGCTCCTTCGCCCCGACCTCTCCGCTCCTTCGCCCCGACCTGGCCGCTCCTTCGCCCCGACCTCTCCGCTCCTTCGCCCGGACCTGGCCGCTCCTTCGCCCCGGCCTCGCCGCTCCTTCGCTCCGGCCTCGCCGCTCCTTCGCTCCGGCCTCGCCGCTCCTTCGCTCCGGCCTCGCCGCTCCTTCGCTCCGGCCTCGCCGCTCCTTCGCCCCGACCTCGCCCCGACCTCGCCGCTCCTTTGCCCCGACCTCGCTCCGACCTCGCCGCTCCTTCACTCTGACCTCGCCGCTCCTTCGCCCCGACCTCGCTCCGACCTCGCCGCTCCTTCACTCCGACCTCGCCGCTCCTTCGCCCCGACCTCGCCGCTCCTTCGCCCCGACCTCGCTCCGACCTCGCCGCTCCTTCGCCCCGACCTCGCCGCTCCTTCCCCCCGACCTCGCTCCGACCTCGCCGCTCCTTCACTCCGACCTCGCCGCTCCTTCACCCCGACCTTGCACCGACCTCGCCCCGACCTCGTCCCGACCTCGCCGCTCCTTCACCCCGACCTCGCTGCTCCTTCCCCCCGGCCTCGCCGCTCCTTCACTCCGACCTTGCAACGACCTCGCCCCGACCTCGCCCCGACCTGGCCGCTCCTTCGCCCCGACCTTGCCCCGACCTCGCTGCTCCTTCCCCCCGACCTCGCCGCTCCTTCGCTCCGGCCTCGCCGCTCCTTCGCCCCGACCTCGCCCCGACCTCGCCGCTCCTTCTCACCGACCTCGCCGCTCCTTCGCCCCGACCTCGCTCCGACCTCGCCCCGACCTCGCCCCGACCTCGCCGCTCCTTCACCCCGACCTCGCCCCGACCTTGCCGCTCCTTCACCCCGACCTCGCCCCGACCTCGCCTCGACCTCGCCGCTCCTTCGCCCCGACCTCGCCGCTCCTTCGCCCCGACCTGGCCGCTCCTTCGCCCCGACCTCGCCGCTCCTTCGCCCCGACCTTGCCGCTCCTTCGCCCCGACCTCGCCCCGACCTCGCCGCTCCTTCGCCCCGACCTCGCCGCTCCTTCGCCCCGACCTCGCCGCTCCTTCACCCCGACCTGGCCGCTCCTTCGCCCCGACCTTGCCCCGACCTCGCCGCTCCTTCGCCCCGACCTCTCCGCTCCTTCGCCCGGACCTGGCCGCTCCTTCGCCCCGGCCTCGCCGCTCCTTCGCTCCGGCCTCGCCGCTCCTTCGCTCCGGCCTCGCCGCTCCTTCGCTCCGACCTCTCCGCTCCTTCTCCCCGACCTCGCCGCTCCTTCTCCCCGACCTCGCCGCTCCTTCGCCCCGACCTCTCCGCTCCTTCGCCCCGACGTCGCCGCTCCTTCGCCCCGACCTCGCCGCTCCTTCGCCCAGAACTCGCCGCTCCTTCGCCCCGACCTCGCCGCTCCTTCGCCCCGACCTCGCCGCTCCTTCACCCCGACCTTGCACCGACCTGGCCACTCCTTCACCCCGACCTCGCCGCTCCTTCACCCCGACCTCGCCGCTCCTTCACCCCGACCTCGCCCCGACCTCGCCCCGACCTCGCCTCTCCTTCACCCCGACCTCACCCCGACCTCACCCCGACCTCACCCCGACCTCGCCCCGACCTCGCCGCTCCTTCACCCCGACCTCGCCCTGACCTCGCCGCTCCTTCGCCCCGACCTCGCCCCGACCTCGCCGCTCCTTCACCCCGACCTCGCCGCTCCTTCGCCCCGACCTCACCCCGACCTCGCCCCGAACTCGCCGCTCCTTCGCCCCGACCTCGCTCCGACCTCGCCGCTCCTTCGCCCCGACCTCACCCCGACCTCGCCCCGAACTCGCCGCTCCTTCGCCGCGACCTCGCTCCGACCTCGCCGCTCCTTCGCCCCGACCTCACCCCGACCTCGCCCCGAACTCGCCGCTCCTTCGCCCCGACCTCGCTCCGACCTCGCCGCTCCTTCGCCCCGACCTCGCTCCGACCTCGCCGCTCCTTCACCCCGACCTCGCCCCGAACTCGCCGCTCCTTCGCCCCGAACTCGCCGCTCCTTCGCCCCGACCTTGCACCGACCTCGCCCTGACCTCGCCCCGACCTGGCCTCTCCTTCGCCCCGACCTCGCCGCTCCTTCGCCCCGACCTCGCCGCTCCTTCGCCCCGACCTCGCCGCTCCTCCGCCACGACCTCGCCGCTCCTTCGCCCCGACCTCGCCGCTCCTTCGCCCCGACCTCGCCGCTCCTTCGCCCCGACCTCGCCGCTCCTCCGCCACGACCTCGCCGCTCCTTCGCCACGACCTCGCCGCTCCTTCGCCCCGACCTCGCCGCTCCTTCGCCCCGACCTCGCCGCTCCTTGGCCCGACCTCGCCGCTCCTTCGCCCCGACCTCGCCGCTCCTCCGCCACGACCTCGCCGCTCCTTCGCCCCGACCTCGCCGCTCCTCCGCCACGACCTCGCCGCTCCTTCGCCCCGACCTCGACGCTCCTTCCCCCCGACCTCGCCGCTCCTTCGCCCCGACCTCGCCGCTCCTTCGCCCCGACCTCGCCGCTCCTCCGCCACGACCTCGCCGCTCCTTCGCCCCGACCTCGCCGCTCCTTCGCCCCGACCTCGCCGCTCCTTCGCCCCGACCTCGCCGCTCCTTCGCCCCGGCCTCGCCGCTCCTTCGCCCCGACCTCGCCCCGACCTCGCCGCTCCTTCGCCCCGACCTCGCCGCTCCTTCGCCCCGGCCTCGCCGCTCCTTCGCCCCGACCTCGCCCCGACCTGGCCGCTCCTTCGCCCCTACCTCGCCGCTCCTTCACCCCGGCCTCGCCGCTCCTTCGCCCCGACCTCGCCGCTCCTTCGCCCCGACCTCGCTCCGACCTCGCCGCTCCTTCACCCCGGCCTCGCCGCTCCTTCGCCCCGACCTCGCCCCGACCTGGCCACTCCTTCGCCCCTACCTCGCCGCTCCTTCGCCCCGACCTCGCTCCGAACTCGCCGCTCCTTCACCCCGGCCTCGCCGCTCCTTCGCCCCGACCTCGCCGCTCCTTCGCCCCTACCTCGCCGCTCCTTCACCCCGGCCTCGCCGCTCCTTCGCCCCTACCTCGCCGCTCCTTCGCCCCGACCTCGCTCCGACCTCGCCGCTCCTTCACCCCGGCCTCGCCGCTCCTTCGCCCCGACCTCGCCCCGACCTGGCCACTCCTTCGCCCCGACCTCGCTCCGACCTCGCCGCTCCTTCACCCCGGCCTCGCCGCTCCTTCGCCCCGACCTCGCCCCGACCTGGCCACTCCTTCGCCCCGACCTCGCTCCGACCTGGCCACTCCTTCGCCCCGACCTCGCTCCGACCTCGCCGCTCCTTCACCCCGACCTGGCCACTCCTTCGCCCCGACCTCGCCCCGACCTCGCCGCTCCTTCGCCCCGACCTGGCCGCTCCTTCGCCCCGACCTCGCCCCGACCTCGCCGCTCCTTCGCCCCGACCTCGCCCCGACCTCGCCCCGACCTCGCCGCTCCTTCGCCCCGACCTCGCCGCTCCTTCGCCCCGACCTCGCTCCGACCTCGCCGCTCCTTCGCCCCGACCTCGCCCCGACCTCGCCCCGACCTCGCCGCTCCTTCGCCCCGACCACAACGCTCCTTCGCCCTGACCTCGTTCCGACCTCGCCGCTCATTCGCCCCGACCTCGCCGCTCCTTCGCCCCGACCTCAACGCTCCTTCGCCCTGACCTCGTTCCGACCTCGCCGCTCATTCGCCCCGACCTCGCTCCGACCTCACCGCTCCTTCCCCCCGACCTCGCCGCTCCTTCACCCCGACCTCGCCGCTCCTTCGCCCCGACCTCGCCGCTCCTTCACCCCGACCTCGCCGCTCCTTCGCCCCGACCTCGCCGCTCCTTCACCCCGACCTCGCCGCTCCTTCGCCCCGACCTCGCCGCTCCTTCGCCCCGACCTCGCCGCTCCTTCGCCCCGACCTCGCTCCGACCTCGCCGCTCCTTCGCCCCGACCTCGCTCCGACCTCGCCGCTCCTTCGCCCCGACCTCCCTCCGAACTCGCCGCTCCTTCCCCCCGACCTCGCTCCGACCTGGCCGCTCCTTCGCCCCGACCTCGCTCTGACCTCGCCGCTCCTTCGCCCCGACCTCCCTCCGAACTCGCCGCTCCTTCGCCCCGACCTCACTCCGACCTCGCCGCTCCTTCTCCCCGACCTCGCCCCGACCTCGCCCCGACCTCGCCGCTCCTTCGCCCCGACCTCGCCGCTCCTTCACCCCGACCTCGCCGCTCCTTCCCCCCGGCCTCGCCGCTCCTTCACTCCGACCTTGCAACGACCTCGCCCCGACCTCGCCCCGACCTGGCCGCTCCTTCACCCCGACCTTGCACCGACCTCGCCCCGACCTCGCCCCGACCTGGCCGCTCCTTCTCCCCGACCTCGCCGCTCCTTCGCCCCGACCTCGCCGCTCCTTCGCCCCGACCTCGCCGCTCCTTCGCCCCGACCTCACCGCTCCTTCGCTCCGACCTCGCCCCGACCTCGCCGCTCCTTCGCCCCGACCTCGCCGCTCCTTCGCTCCTCCTTCGTCCCGACCTCGCCCCGACCTCGCCCCGACCTCGCCGCTCCTTCGCCCCGACCTCGCCGCTCCTTCGCCCCGACCTCGCCGCTCCTTCGCTCCGACCTCGCCGCTCCTTCGCTCCTCCTTCGTCCCGACCTCGCTCCGACCTCGCCGCTCCTTCACCCCGACCTCGCCCCGACCTGGCCGCTCCTTCGCCCCGACCTCGCCCCTCCTTCGCGCCGACCTCGCCCCGACCTGGCCGCTCCTTCGCCCCGACCTCGCTCCGACCTCGCCGCTCCTTCGCCCCGAACTCGTCCCGACCTCGCCCCGACCTCACCGCTCCTTCCCCTCGACCTCGCCGCTCCTTCGCCCCGACCTCGCCGCTCCTTCACCCCGACCTCGCCGCTCCTTCACCCAGACCTCGCCGCTCCTTCGCCCCGACCTCGCCGCTCCTTCGCCCCGACCTCGCCGCTCTTTCGCCCCGACCTCGCCGCTCCTTCGCCCCGACCTCGCCGCTCCTTCGCCCCGACCTCACCGCTCCTTCGCCTCGACCTCACCGCTCCTTCGCCCCGACCTCACCGCTCCTTCGCTCCGACCTCGCCCCGACCTCGCCGCTCCTTCGCCCCGACCTCGCCCTGACCTCGCCCCGACCTCGCCCCCCCTTCGCCCCGGCCTCGCCACTCCTGCGCCCCGACCTCGCCGCTCCTTCACCCCGACCTCGCCCCGACCTGGCCGCTCCTTCGCCCCGACCTCGCCCCGACCTGGCCGCTCCTTCGCCCCGACCTCGCTCCGACCTCGCCGCTCCTTCGCCCCGACCTCGCTCCGACCTCGCCGCTCCTTCGCCCCGACCTCGCACCGACCTCGCCCCGACCTCGCCGCTCCTTCCCCCGACCTCGCCGCTCCTTCGCCCCGACCTTGCCGCTCCTTCGCCCCGACCTCGCCGCTCCTTCGCCCCGACCTCGCCGCTCCTTCGCCCCGAACTCGCCGCTCCTTCGCCCCGACCTCGCCGCTCCTTCGCCCCGGCCTCGCCGCTCCTTCGCCCCGACCTCGCTCCGACCTCGCCGCTCCTTCGCCCCGACCTCGCCGCTCCTTCGCCCCGGCCTCGCCGCTCCTTCGCCCCGACCTCGCCCCGACCTGGCCACTCCTTCGCCCCTACCTCGTCGCTCCTTCACCCCGGCCTCGCCGCTCCTTCGCCCCTACCTCGCCGCTCCTTCGCCCCGACCTCGCTCCGACCTCGCCGCTCCTTCGCCCCGACCTCGCCCCGACCTGGCCACTCCTTCGCCCCGACCTCGCTCCGACCTCGCCGCTCCTTCGCCCCGACCTGGCCGCTCCTTCGCCCCGACCTCGCTCCGACCTCGCCGCTCCTTCGCCCCGACCTCGCCCCGACCTGGCCACTCCTTCGCCCCGACCTCGCTCCGACCTCGCCGCTCCTTCACCCCGGCCTCGCCGCTCCTTCGCCCCGACCTCGCCCCGACCTCGCCGCTCCTTCGCCCCGACCTGGCCGCTCCTTCGCCCCGACCTCGCCCCGACCTCGCCCCGACCTCGCCGCTCCTTCGCCCCGACCTCGCCGCTCCTTCGCCCCGACCTCGCCCCGACCTCGCCCCGACCTCGCCGCTCCTTCGCCCCGACCTCGCCGCTCCTTCGCCCCGACCTCGCTCCGACCTCGCCGCTCCTTCGCCCCGACCTCGCCCCGACCTCGCCCCGACCTCGCCGCTCCTTCGCCCCGACCACAACGCTCCTTCGCCCTGACCTCGTTCCGACCTCGCCGCTCATTCGCCCCGACCTCGCCGCTCCTTCGCCCCGACCTCAACGCTCCTTCGCCCTGACCTCGTTCCGACCTCGCCGCTCATTCGCCCCGACCTCGCTCCGACCTCACCGCTCCTTCGCCCCGACCTCGCCGCTCCTGCGCCCCGACCTCGCCGCTCCTTCACCCCGACCTCGCCCCGACCTGGCCGCTCCTTCGCCCCGACCTCGCCCCGATCTGGCCGCTCCTTCGCCCCGACCTCGCTCCGACCTCGCCGCTCCTTCGCCCCGACCTCGCTCCGACCTCGCCGCTCCTTCGCCCCGACCTCGCACCGACCTCGCCGCTCCTTCCCCCCGACCTCGCCGCTCCTTCGCCCCGACCTCGCACCGACCTCGCCGCTCCTTCGCCCCGACCTCGCCGCTCCTTCGCCCCGACCTCGCCGCTCCTTCGCCCCGAACTCGCCGCTCCTTCGCCCCGAACTCGCCGCTCCTTCGCCCCGAACTCGCCGCTCCTTCGCCCCGAACTCGCCGCTCCTTCGCCCCGAACTCGCCGCTCCTTCGCCCCGAACTCGCCGCTCCTTCGCCCCGACCTCGCCGCTCCTTCGCCCCGGCCTCGCCGCTCCTTCGCCCCGACCTCGCTCCGACCTCGCCGCTCCTTCGCCCCGACCTCGCCGCTCCTTCGCCCCGGCCTCGCCGCTCCTTCGCCCCGACCTCGCCCCGACCTGGCCACTCCTTCGCCCCTACCTCGCCGCTCCTTCACCCCGGCCTCGCCCCGACCTGGTCACTCCTTCGCCCCGACCTCGCCCCGACCTCACCGCTCCTTCGCCTCGACCTCACCGCTCCTTCGCCCCGACCTCACCGCTCCTTCGCTCCGACCTCGCCCCGACCTCGCCGCTCCTTCGCCCCGACCTCGCTCCGACCTCGCCGCTCCTTCACCCCGGCCTCGCCGCTCCTTCGCCCCGACCTCGCCCCGACCTGGCCACTCCTTCGCCCCTACCTCGCCGCTCCTTCGCCCCGACCTCGCCGCTCCTTCACCCCGGCCTCGCCGCTCCTTCGCCCCGACCTCGCCGCTCCTTCGCCCCGACCTCACCGCTCCTTCGCTCCGACCTCGCCCCGACCTCGCCGCTCCTTCGCCCCGACCTCGCCCCGACCTCACCGCTCCTTCGCCTCGACCTCACCGCTCCTTCGCCCCGACCTCACCGCTCCTTCGCTCCGACCTCGCCCCGAACTGGCCACTCCTTCGCCCCGACCTCGCCCCGACCTCACCGCTCCTTCGCCTCGACCTCACCGCTCCTTCGCCCCGACCTCACCGCTCCTTCGCTCCGACCTCGCCCCGACCTCGCCGCTCCTTCGCCCCGACCTCGCCCTGACCTCGCCCCGACCTCGCCCCCCCTTCGCCCCGGCCTCGCCACTCCTGCGCCCCGACCTCGCCGCTCCTTCACCCCGACCTCGCCCCGACCTGGCCGCTCCTTCGCCCCGACCTCGCCCCGACCTGGCCGCTCCTTCGCCCCGACCTCGCTCCGACCTCGCCGCTCCTTCGCCCCGACCTCGCTCCGACCTCGCCGCTCCTTCGCCCCGACCTCGCACCGACCTCGCCGCTCCTTCCCCCCGACCTCGCCGCTCCTTCGCCCCGACCTCGCCGCTCCTTCGCCCCGACCTCGCCGCTCCTTCGCCCCGAACTCGCCGCTCCTTCGCCCCGACCTCGCCGCTCCTTCGCCCCGGCCTCGCCGCTCCTTCGCCCCGACCTCGCTCCGACCTCGCCGCTCCTTCGCCCCGACCTCGCTCCGGCCTCGCCGCTCCTTCACCCCGGCCTCGCCGCTCCTTCGCCCCGACCTCGCCCCGACCTGGCCACTCCTTCGCCCCGACCTCGCCGCTCCTTCGCCCCGACCTCGCCGCTCCTTCACCCCGGCCTCGCCGCTCCTTCGCCCCGACCTCGCCCCGACCTGGCCACTCCTTCGCCCCGACCTCGCTCCGACCTCGCCGCTCCTTCACCCCGGCCTCGCCGCTCCTTCGCCCCGACCTCGCCCCGACCTCGCCGCTCCTTCGCCCCGACCTCGCCGCTCCTTCGCCCCGACCTCGTCCCGACCTCGCCCCGACCTCGCCGGTCCTTCGCACCGACCTCGCCGCTCCTTCGCCCCGACCTCGCTCCGACCTCGCCGCTCCTTCGCCCCGACCTCGCCCCGACCTCGCCCCGACCTCGCCGCTCCTTCGCCCCGACCACAACGCTCCTTCGCCCTGACCTCGTTCCGACCTCGCCGCTCATTCGCCCCGACCTCGCCGCTCCTTCGCCCCGACCTCAACGCTCCTTCGCCCTGACCTCGTTCCGACCTCGCCGCTCATTCGCCCCGACCTCGCTCCGACCTCACCGCTCCTTCACCCCGACCTCGCCGCTCCTTCGCCCCGACCTCGCCGCTCCTTCGCCCCGACCTCGCCGCTCCTTCGCCCCGACCTCGCCGCTCCTTCGCCCCGACCTCGCTGCTCCTTCGCCCCGACCTCGCTCCGACCTCGCCGCTCCTTCGCCCCGACCTCCCTCCGAACTCGCCGCTCCTTCCCCCCGACCTCGCTCCGACCTGGCCGCTCCTTCGCCCCGACCTCGCTCTGACCTCGCCGCTCTTCCCCCCGACCTCGCTCCGACCTGGCCGCTCCTTCGCCCCGACCTCGCCCCGACCTCGCCGCTCCTTCACCCCGACCTCGCCCCGACCTCGCCCCGACCTCGCCCCGACCTCGCCGCTCCTTCGCCCCGACCTCGCCGCTCCTTCACCCCGACCTCGCCGCTCCTTCCCCCCGGCCTCGCCGCTCCTTCACTCCGACCTTGCAACGACCTCGCCCCGACCTCGCCCCGACCTGGCCGCTCCTTCACCCCGACCTTGCACCGACCTCGCCCCGACCTCGCCCCGACCTGGCCGCTCCTTCTCCCCGACCTCGCCGCTCCTTCACCCCGACCTCGCGCTCCTTCGCCCCGACCTCGCCGCTCCTTCTCCCCGACCTCGCCGCTCCTTCGCCCCGACCTCGCCGCTCCTTCGCCCCGACCTGGCCGCTCCTTCTCCCCGACCTCACCGCTCCTTCACCCCCGACCTTGCACCGACCTCGCCCCGACCTCGCCCCGACCTCGCCGCTCCTTCGCTCCTCCTTCGTCCCGACCTCGCCCCGACCTCGCCCCGACCTCGCCGCTCCTTCGCCCCGACCTCGCCGCTCCTTCGCCCCGACCTCGCCGCTCCTTCGCTCCGACCTCGCCGCTCCTTCGCTCCTCCTTCGTCCCGACCTCGCTCCGACCTCGCCGCTCCTTCACCCCGACCTCGCCCCGACCTGGCCGCTCCTTCGCCCCGACCTCGCCCCTCCTTCGCGCCGACCTCGCCCCGACCTGGCCGCTCCTTCGCCCCGACCTCGCTCCGACCTCGCCGCTCCTTCGCCCCGAACTCGTCCCGACCTCGCCCCGACCTCGCCGCTCCTTCCCCTCGACCTCGCCGCTCCTTCACCCCGACCTCGCCGCTCCTTCCCCCTCGACCTCGCCGCTCCTTCACCCCGACCTCGCCGCTCCTTCACCCAGACCTCGCCGCTCCTTCGCCCCGACCTCGCCGCTCCTTCGCCCCGACCTCGCCGCTCTTTCGCTCCGACCTCGCCGCTCCTTCGCCCCGACCTCGCCGCTCTTTCGCCCCGACCTCACCGCTCCTTCGCCTCGACCTCACCGCTCCTTCGCCCCGACCTCACCGCTCCTTCGCTCCGACCTCGCCCCGACCTCGCCGCTCCTTCGCCCCGACCTCGCCATGACCTCGCCGCCCGACCTCGCCCCCCTTCGCCCCGGCCTCGCCACTCCTGCGCCCCGACCTCGCCGCTCCTTCACCCCGACCTCGCCCCGACCTGGCCGCTCCTTCGCCCCGACCTCGCTCCGACCTCGCCGCTCCTTCGCCCCGACCTCGCCCCGACCTCGCCGCTCCTTCGCCCCGACCTCGCTCCGACCTCGCCGCTCTCGCCCCGACCTCGCCGCTCCTTCGCCCCGACCTCGCCCCGACCTGGCCGCTCCTTCGCCCCGACCTCGCTCCGACCTCGCCGCTCCTTCGCCCCGACCTCGCCCCGACCTCGCCGCTCCTTCGCCCCGACCTCGCTCCGACCTCGCCGCTCCTTCGCCCCGACCTCGTCCCGACCTCGCCGCTCCTTCACCCCGACCTCGCCGCTCCTTCCCCCCGACCTCGCCGCTCCTTCGCCCCGACCTCACCGCTCCTTCCCCCCGACCTCGCCGCTCCTTCGCCCCGACCTCGCCGCTCCTTCGCCCCGACCTCGCCGCTCCTTCGCCCCGACCTCGCCGCTCCTTCGCCCCGACCTCGCCGCTCCTTCGCCCCGACCTCGCCGCTCCTTCGCCCCGACCTCGCCGCTCCTTCGCCCCGACCTCGCCGCTCCTTCGCTCCGACCTCGCCCCGACCTCGCCGCTCCTTCACCCCGACCTCGCCGCTCCTTCGCCCCGACCTCGCTGCTCCTTCGCTCCTCCTTCGTCCCGACCTCGCCCCGACCTCGCCCCGACCTCGCCGCTCCTTCGCCCCGACCTCGCCGCTCCTTCGCTCCGACCTCGCCGCTCCTTCGCTCCTCCTTCGTCCCGACCTCGCCCTGACCTCGCCCCGACCTCGCCCCCCTTCGCCCCGACCTCGCCGCTCCTTCGCCCCGACCTCGCCGCTCTTTCGCCCCGACCTCACCGCTCCTTCGCCCCGACCTCACCGCTCCTTCGCCCCGACCTCACCGCTCCTTCGCTCCGACCTCGCCCCGACCTCGCCGCTCCTTCGCCCCGACCTCGCCGCTCCTTCGCTCCTCCTTCGTCCCGACCTCGCCCCGACCTCGCCCCGACCTCGCCGCTCCTTCGCCCCGACCTCGCCGCTCCTTCGCCCCGACCTCGCCGCTCCTTCGCTCCGACCTCGCCGCGCCTTCGCTCCTCCTTCGTCCCGACCTCGCCACTCCTGCGCCCCGACCTCGCCGCTCCTGCGCCCCGACCTCGCCGCTCCTTCGCCCCGACCTCGCCCCCCCCTTCGCCCCGACCTCGCCACTCCTGCGCCCCGACCTCGCCGCTCCTTCGCCCTGACCTCGCTCCGACCTCGCCGCTCCTTCGCCCCGACCTCGTCCCGACCTCGCCCCGACCTCACCGCTCCTTCCCCCCGACCTCACCGCTCCTTCCCCCCGACCTCGCCGCTCCTTCCCCCCGACCTCGCCGCTCCTTCGCCCCGACCTCGCCGCTCCTTCACCCCGACCTCGCCGCTCCTTCGCCCCGACCTCGCCGCTCCTTCGCCCCGACCTCGCCGCTCCTTCGCCCCGACCTCGCCGCTCCTTCGCCCCGACCTCGCCGCTCCTTCGCCCCGACCTCGCCGCTCCTTCCCCCCCGACCTCGCTCCGACCTGGCCGCCTCCTTCCCCCCGACATCGCTCCGACCTCGCCGCTCCTTCACCCCGACCTCGCCGCTCC
>NW_027251096.1:0-67174 GCF_044704955.1 Pristiophorus japonicus
GGGGGAGGGAGGCGGTGGCAGGGGGGGCCAGGGCTTGAGAGCTGGGACCACAGGTCGGCAGCCTCAGGTCCTGCTTTTTGGCACCACCCGGAGGGAATGATTCGGAGCCCGGGGCGGGGATTTGGAACTTGACAGAGGACGGGGCTTGACAGATGCATGTCTGTCAAAAAAAAAGTGCAGTACAAATAGTTACACTGTTAGGAAAAGGAGTAGGCCATTCAGCCCCTTGAGCCTACTCGGCTATTCAATTAGATCACGGCTGACCTGCATCTCAACTCCATTTACCCACCTTTGTTCCATATCCCTAGATATCCTTACCTAACAAAAATCAATGCATCTTGGTCTTGAAAGCTCCAATTGTCCCCCAGCATCCACAACCTTTTGGAAGAGAGAGTTCCAGACTTCTAAAGTGGGAGGGACGACCAGGAACAGATTGCCCAAATTCAGAAGAACCGGGATAGATTGGAGTGCAGCACTGAGAAGTGGTAGCTGCTATTTAAAGTAGTGAGATCGGGTAAGGATAATAAACAATATAAGTTGCAACATAAACTAAATGGTATTATTGTACAGGACGTGACACACAAGAGGGATTTGGGGGATTGGTGAACAGACCGTTGAAAGCCATTAGCAGAGTGGGCGACAGAAGCACCAAAGAGGGCAAATTAGACCTCCCATAACAACCAGATTTCATAAGAACAGAAAATGCTGGGAATATTCAGCAGGCCAAGCAGCATCTGTGGAGAGAAACAGAGTTGGGGGGAAATTGCCCTCTGCCCCAGTTGGGGCACATAATTCGAATTAATGTTTTCATCGCCTCCCAGCGCTTTGGAGCGGTGTTGGAGGCGGTGTAGGGGCGGGTGTGCGTTGGGAGCGGGGTGGTGTGAGTCACTGCCTCGCTGATGGACACCACCCCGCGTTCCATCACTTAAAGGGAATGGACGCTGCGAGGCCTCTTGGCGCCCACTGGGCCACCGTCTGCGGAGTCGGCCGACAATGAAAACAAAATGCCGGCCACGGCGGTGCACTGCCCGTCCACTGGCAGCATGCCCACTCTCGAAGCTGTTGGGGCCACCTACCAGCGGCGGCTGCGTTCCCTTGGGGCAGTTTCCTCTACGGGGCAGAAAAGAGGTCGCCGCCGGTCAGGAGGGTGTCGGCACGCTGCCGATAACGGCTCGGAGTGCCAGGCGGGGCGGAAACATATTTCCTCCGCCCCCGTCCCGGGGGCAATTCCGGACGGGTCGCATCCTCCGTATGCTCCCGATTGGAAAGGCCTTACCACCCCATTACCGCCTCTTAGATTTCGGGAGGTCGGGGGTCACGTTTACGGACTGAACAGAGACGGTAACGGGCCTTAAAAAAAGGGGGCAATTTCAGCCCCTTAATGTTTCAGGTCGATGACCTCTCATCTGAAATGAACAAAGTGCGAGATGCAACAGGTTTTAAGCAAGTACAGAGACAGGGAAAGGGGGGAGGGAAGAACAAAAGGGAAGGTCTGTGATAGGGTGGAAGGCAGGAGAGATTAAATGACATAAGGGATGATGGCAGGAGGCAAAGAAACAAAAGTTGGGTCGACAGGAGGTGTAAATGGTAACAGCAGAAGCATTACCAGCAGTTGCTTGTCCGAAAAAATGGGAGCAGAGGTTATGGTCTGAAATTGTTGAACTCGTTGTTGAGTCCAGAAGACTGTAAAGCGCCTAAACGAAAGATGAGGTGCTGTTCCTCAAACTTCATTGGAACAGTGTAGGAGACCGAGGACAGAGATATCAGAGTGGGAGTGGAGCGGGGAATTAAAATGACCGGCGACCGGAAGCTCAGGGTCACATTTATGGACTGAACGGAGGTGTTCCGCAAACCGGTCACCCAATCTAAGTTTGGCCTCCCCAATGTAGAGGAGACCACATCTTGAGCAGCGAGTACAGGTACAGATTTTGGTATTTTCAGCAAGTTATGATGCCTGACCTGAGTATTTCCATCACTATGTAGATTGTCCCAGTGCTCGCTGGGGCCCACGTATTAAATTCTGGGCATTGCAATATCTCTATTCACTGAGAGAAATAATTGGAAGCACATGTTGTATGTTAAATTGGTCACCCACAGCTCTGAGCTTCCATATTACTGTACATGAAAGGGAACAAAACAGTGAAAACATAAATCTCGGTTCATGGTGTGCTGGAGGAATGCTCCAGATGTAGGCTGATTCAGTTGTGTGGAGAGACTGGAGAAGCTGGTCTTGTTCTCCTCCGAGCAGAGATGGTTAAGAGGAAATTTGATATAGGTGTTTAAAATCATGAAGGGTTTTGATAGAGTAAATAAGAAGAAACTGTTTCCAGTGGCCGATGGGGAAGCAAGTCAACCTCGATACGAGGGACCACCTATGATGATGAACCAGAGGACACAGATTTAAGGTAACTGGCAAAAGGACCAGAGGCCACATGAGGAAACATTTTTTTTATACAGTGAGTTGTTATGATCTGGAATGCGCTGCCTGAAAGGGTTTGTGGAGGCAGATTCAATAGCAACCTTCAAAAGAGAATTGGATAAATACTTGAAGGGAAATATTTTTGGGGAAAGAGTAGGAGAGTGGAACTAATTGGACAGCTCTATCAAAGAGCTGGGCATGATGGGTCTAATGGCCACCTCCATGCTGTATCATACTATGATTCTATGCTAGTGAATATGCCCGTGATTTTATAAGGAAAACTAAAACCAAACATATTTCCAGTTTTTGCTATTTGAAAAATGACTATTTACGGCACAGAGACAGGCCATTTAGCCCAACTGGTCCGTGTCAGTGTTTATGCTCCATATGAGCCTCCTCCCACCCGACTTCATTTCACCCTATCAGCCTAACCTTCCATTCCTTTCTCCCTCATATGTTTTATATAGCTTCCCCTGTGCACAGTGAACACAGTGGTCCCAGAACACAACCCCCATCAAGGGCAATTAGGGATGGGCAATAAATGCTGGCCTTGCCAGTAACTCCGACATCCCAAGAACGAATACAAAAAATAAAAGATATAAAGCCAGGGATTTTTTCCATAATTTCTGTAGTCATATTTTTAAATACAAAAGGATATTGAATCTTAAAATGTCTGAACTCCAAAAGAAGGAATGTACATTGATATGGCACCTTTTACATCCTGAGGGCACAGCCAATTTATTATTTTGAAGTGTAGTCACTATTAGAATCATAGAATGATACAGCACAGGAGACCATTCGGCCCATTGCACCTGTGTTGGCTCTTTGAAAGAGCTGTCCAGTTAGCCCCAATGCCCTGCTCTTTCCCCATTGACCTGTAAATTTTTCCTTTTCAAGTATTTATCCAATTCCCCTTTGAAAGTTATTGTGCAGGCAAAGCTAAACTCCTGATCTGTTTAGTTTCTTCAGGGCCAGCAGTGTTTAAAAGCTAGAGTCACTGCAATAAACTGTTTTTACAATGTATTTACTGGGAATATAAAAATATTTTTAGTGACACTGATGTATCTTTATATTTTCAAATTGGTTGTGGAATTTCAATGAATGTAGCATTCCCAATAATCTTTTAAAATAAAGTATTTCAGTACAAAATAAATGAGTAAACCCATCCATTAAAATTCTTACGGCACTATGGTAGAACGGCGATCCAGAATGTTAATATACATTGGTGGATCTCCCAGGGTATTGCTCATGGGTCATGATGTCAAGCTGCTCAGATGCAGCTTTGTTTAGCCTGGCCTGTGCTTTAACAGCCTGACCAGCAGCCGTCCGAATAGGCAAATCTAGCTTGCTTGCTCGCAAACTGCTAAGGCCAATTGAAACGGTTTATCATGTTCTGGCTCCAGGTCAGAGGAACCCATTGCCAAACAACTGTTTTGTTCTGCATCTATGACAAAAATCTGCGCCGTTTCAGAGTCTAACGGACACGACCTTTGGCCGAGGAGTCATTCTTTACAGTGAGTGTCAGTAGGGTATTCAACCACAGGGGCATCACAGACAGCCCGAGTCTGCCCACATCAGATGTCCACACTCGTCAAAGGTCGTTGGATGGGAACCCTGGGCTGAATATCGCTCCATAACCCTTTTTGTTGAATCCATTCATGGCAAGGCCGGCATTTATTGCCCATCCCTAATTGCCCTTGAGAAGGTGGTGGTGGGGGCCTTCTTGAATTGCTGCAGTCCATGTCTTATTGCTTTTTGTCGTGGTTTGTTGCAACTGAGTGGCTTGCTGGACCATTTCAGGGGATAGTTAAGAGTCAACCACATTGGTGTGGGTCTGGAGTCACATGTAGGCCAGAATAGGTAGCAGCGACAGATTTCCTTCTCTAAAGGGCATTAGTGAGCTAGATGGGTTTCTACAATTGTTTTTACCACGGACACCATTACTGACACTAGCTTTTTATTTCAGATTTATTTAATTAACTGAATTCAAATTCCCTAGCTGCCGTGCTGAGACTTGAACTCACGTCTGCTGGATCAGGCCTCTGGATCACTAGTACAGTAACATAACCACTATTCTACCATTCCCTGAGGCACTGAGAGCTACGGTAGCACCACTGCTGGGTGCTGGCTGAGATCATCTAATGGGGATGAAGCAATCCTGGTCTGCATGGCACCCTACTGAATTTGGAGTCTGGGGACCACAGGTTACTGAAAGTATTACGACATGGTCTGAAATTACTGCTTCTGGCAATGGCAATGCATGTTAACATCTAAAGTTGACAGTTTTGAGGGGCTTTCCATGCACTGGCTGTATTTCAATCGGTAGGGCTCAAAACACCCACTTCAATGAGTGCTGAATACCTGTCAATATATTCCCATCTTGTTTGGAACTTGGAGATACCTTATAGTCAAGATAAAAGCACAAACCCCTTGTGCTGACACAAGTGCTCTCCACATCCTCAGAAAGGAGGAATTTTATTTCTTGGTTCAGCTGCTGCATATTAACTATTGGCAAATGAGGTGATCGTATTTTCTTACTGAATGGGCTGGGGCTCTTTTCTCTAGAAAAAAGGCGGCTGAGGGGTGACCTAATAGCAGTCTTTAAAATTATGAAGGGGTTGAGAGGGTAGACTTAGAGAAGATGTTTCCACTTGTTGGGGGGGGGGGGGGGGGGTGTGGAGAGAAAGAGTCCAAATCTTGGGGTCATAAATATAAGATAATCACTAATAAAT
The DNA here is from genome assembly GCF_044704955.1 of Pristiophorus japonicus. Classification (NCBI taxonomy): domain Eukaryota; kingdom Metazoa; phylum Chordata; class Chondrichthyes; family Pristiophoridae; genus Pristiophorus; species Pristiophorus japonicus. Next base: position 5,152 of record NW_027251096.1, read on the forward strand.
CCAATCGGGAATTCAGGAGACACTTCTTCAGCCAGTGAGAGTGATGAGAATGCGGAACACGCTCCCACAGGGAATGGCTGAGGCAAATAGCAGATGTATTCAAGGGGAAGCTGGATAAACGCACAAGGGAGAAAGGAATAGCAGGATATGCTCAGAGGTGAGATGAAGTCGGGTGGGAGGAGGCTCATGTGGAGCATAAACACCAGCACAGACCAGTGAGGCCGAATGGCCTGTTTCAGTGTAATCCTATATGGATCAGTCTGAGATGGCAGTGGGTATGGTAGCATACAGGCTACGGTACTGGACTAGAAATCAAAATAATGCACAGTTTTGACAATTTGAATTCAGTTCAAAGAAAATTGAAAAAAGCTGGTATTTGTTATAGCTGTTGAGTTTTTTGCGACAACCTAACAGGTTCATAAAGTCCTTTAGGGAACGAAACCTCCGCCATTCTTACCTGGTCTGGCCTATATGTGACTCCAGTCCCACACCAACAGATTTGACTATTAACTGCCCCGTGAAGTGGCCTAGCAAGCAACAGTGCTCTATCAAACATAATGCTCACCAGCACCTTGTGACAGCCACGACAACAACTTGTATTTATATAGCGCCTTTAACGTAGTGAAACGTCCCAAGCAATCTCACAGGAGTATTATAAGATTTAAAAAATTTGACATCGAGCCGCATAAGTAGAAATTACGGCAGGTGATCAAAAGCTTGGTCAAAGAGGTATGTTTTAAGGAGCGTCTTGAAGGAAGAAAGAGAGGTAGAGAGGTTTAGCAGGGAATTCCAGAGCTGGGGCCCAGGCAACAAAAGGCACAGCCACCAATAGTTGAGTGATTATAATCAGGGATGCTCAAGAGGGCAGAATTAGAGGAGCGCAGACATCTCGGGGGTTGTTGGGCTGGAGGAGAGTACAGAGGTACAGTCTTGCCAGCGATGCCCACATCCCGAGCATTTTTTTAAAAATAGTGGATGAGCTGGCTAGGATTGTGTTTTTTGTTTGACCTCGGAATCATTTGGAGGGGGTTTCAACGTTTGTCAAAGGTTCAAATCTGCTATTGGAAGGACCCAAATTCCTAGTGTCGGATGTCCGCTGCTCCCTTCCGATCACACTTGAGTCTCGATGCATCTAAAACCGAGGCAACAATACCTGAGCATGCAGTTCATCCAGCGGGAGTCACACCTTGCCTGGGTGTGGAGTCATGTGTCATGGTCCGAGTCGCAGAGTACATTTGTACTGGCACAAAAGAGGGAAAGAGAGGCAATGTTCGGTCAAGATCAGGCAGAGGAGAGCTGTCTTCTGCTTTCCACACCCCATAAAGCAGAAGCATCATGATATGTTGTCTCTGGTACAGCAAGGCATCGAGGCATTAACCCATTGACACTTTCACTTTTTTGAAAAACACAAAGGACTAAACTTTCACCTTCATTTTCGGTGGTTTTCATGGTGGTACAGCTGTTTTTGATAGAGAAACCCCCTAGTTTCTCGGCGAGAGGCGGAGCGGGGAGATCGAGGCAGCCGACTGAAGAAACATAGAAACATAGAAACATAGAAAATAGGTGCAGGAGTAGGCCATTCGGCCCTTCTAGCCTGCACCGCCATTCAATGAGTTCATGGCTGAACATTCAACTTCAGTACCCCATTCCTGCTTTCTCGCCATACCCCTTGATCCCCCTAGTAGTAAGGACCTCATCTAACTCCTTTTTGAATATATTTAGTGAATTGGCCTCAACAACTTTCTGTGGTAGAGAATTCCACAGGTTCACCACTCTCTGGGTGAAGAAGTTCCTCCGCATCTCGGTCCTAAATGGCTTACCCCTTATCCTTAGACTGTGACCTCTGGTTCTGGACTTCCCCAACATTGGGAACATTCTTCCTGCATCTAACCTGTCTAACCCCGTCAGAATTTTAAATGTTTCTATGAGGTCCCCTCTCATTCTTCTGAACTCCAGTGAATACAAGCCCAGTTGATCCAGTCTTTCTTGATAGGTCAGTCCCGCCATCCCGGGAATCAGTCTGGTGAACCTTCGCTGCAATCCCTCAATAGCAAGAATGTCCTTCCTCAGGTTAGGAGACCAAAACTGTACACAATACTCCAGGTGTGGCCTCACCAATGCCCTGTACAACTGTAGCAACACCTCCCTGCCCCTGTACTCAAATCCCCTTGCTATGAAGGCCAACATGCCATTTGCTTTCTTAACCGCCTGCTGCACCTGCATGCCTTCAATGACTGATGTACCATGACACCCAGGTCTCGTTACACCTCCCCTTTTCCTAATCTGTCACCATTCAGATAATAGTCTGTCTCTCTGTTTTTACCACCAAAGTGGATAACCTCACATTTATCCACATTATACTTCATCTGCCATACATTTGCCCACTCACCTAACCTATCCAAGTCGCTCTGCAGCCTCACAGCATCCTCCTCGCAGCTCACACTGCCACCCAACTTAGTGTCATCCGCAAATTTGGAGATACTACATTTAATCCCCTCATCTAAATCATTAATGTACAGTGTAAACAGCTGGGGCCCCAGCACAGAACCCTGCGGTACCCCACTAGTCACTGCCTGCCATTCTGAAAAGTACCCATTTACTCCTACTCTTTGCTTCCTGTCTGACAACCAGTTCTCAATATATGTCAGCACACTACACCCAATCCCATGTGCTCTAACTTTGCACATCAATCTCTTGTGTGGGACCTTGTCGAACGCCTTCTGAAAGTCCAAATATACCACATCAACTGGTTCTCCCTTGTCCACTCTACTGGAAACATCCTCAAAAAATTCCAGAAGATTTGTCAAGCATGATTTCCCTTTCACAAATCCATGCTGACTTGGACCTATCATGTCACCTCTTTCCAAATGCACTGCTATGACATCCTTAATAATTGATTCCATCATTTTACCCACTACCGATGTCAGGCTGACCGGTCTATAATTCCCTGTTTTCTCTCTCCCTCCTTTTTTAAAAAGTGGGGTTACATTGGCTATAGAAGGCCCAGCATCGGAGAGGCCAGCTGGTGCAGCTGCAGCAGGAAGGCAAAAAGAAGTAGAAAGAAATCGAAAGGTGACGTCGCAGCCAAGGGGGTAAGTGATTGGTAAGTAGCTTTTCTTTTTTCTTTTCTTTATCAGTAAGTAATCTTTAGCATTGTTGTTGCCAAATTAAGTTAATCTAAGGGTTAAGTCATGGCAGGAGAGCTCGGACACGTGTTATGCTCCTTCTGTACGATGTGGGAAGTCAGGGACGCTGTGCGAAGTGTATCCGCCTCCAGATCCTGACGGACTGCATTCCGGAACTGGAGCTGTGGGTGGATTCACTATGGAGCATGCACGATGCTGAGAATGATGTGAATAGCACATTTAGTGACTTGGTCTTACCGCAGGTAAAGGGTCCACAACCAGGTAGGGAATGGAAGATCAACAGGAAGAGCAATGCAAGAAAGGTAGTGCAGGGATCCCCTGCGGTCATCCCCCTGCAAAACAGATACACCGCTTTGAGTACTGTTAAGGGGGATGACTCATCAGGGGAGAGCAGCAGCAGCCAAGTTCATGGCACCTTGGCTGGCTCTGCTGCACAGGAGGGCAGGAAAAAGAGTGGGAGAGCAATAGTGATTGGGGATTCAATTGTAAGGGGAATAGATAGGCGTTTCAGCGGCCGCAACCGAGACTCCAAGATGGTATGTTGCCTCCCTGGTGCAAGGGTCAAGGATGTCTCGGAGTGGATACAGGACATTCCGAAAAGGGAGGGTGAACAGCCAGTTGTTGTGGTGCATATAGGTACCAACGATATATGTAAAAAATGGGATGAGGTCCTACGAGACAAATTTAAGGAGCTAGGAATTAAATTAAAAAGTAGGACCTCAAAAGTAGTAATCTCAGGATTGCTACCAGTGCCACGTGCTAGTCAGAGTAGGAATCGCAGGATAGCTCAGATGAATATGTGGCTTGAGCAGTGGTGCAGAAGGGAGGGATTCAAATTCCTGGGGCATTGGAACCAGTACAAACTGGACGGTCTGCACCTGGGCAGGACCAGAACCAATGTCCTGGGGGGGATGTTTGCTAGTGCTGTTGGGGAGGAGTTAAACTAATATGGCAGGGGGATGGGAACCTTTGCAGGGAGACAGAGGGAAATAAAATGGAATCAGAAGCAAAAGATAGAAAGGAGAATAGTAAAAGTGGAGGGCAGAGAAACCCAAAGCAAAAAACAAAAAGGACTACATTACAGCAAAATTCTAAAGGGGCAAAGTGTGTTAAAAAGACAAGCCTGAAGGCTCTGTGTCTCAATGCAAGGAGTATTCGGAATAACGTGGACGAACTAACTGCGCAGATAGCAGTTAACGGGTATGATGTAATTGGCATCACGGAGACATGGCTCCAGGGTGACCAAGGCTGGGAACTCAACATCCAAGGTATTCAGCATTTAGGAAGGATAGACAGAAAGGAAAAGGAGGCGGGGTGGCGTTGCTGGTTAAAGAGTAAATTAATGCAATAGTAAGGAGGGACATTAGCCTGGATGATGTGGAATCGGTATGGGAGGAGCTACGGAATTCCAAAGGGCAGAAAATATTAGTGGGAGTTGTGTACAGACCACCAAACAGTAGTAGTGAGGTTGGGGACAGCATCAAAGAAGAAATATGGGATGTGTGCAATAAAGGTACAGCAGTTATCATGGGCGACTTTAATCTACATATTGATTGGGCTAACCAAACTGGCAGCAATGCAGTGGAGGAGGATTTCCTGGAGTGTATTAGGGATGGTTTTCTAGACCAATATGTCGAGGAACCAACTAGAGAGCTGGCCATCCTAGACTGGGTGATGTGTAATGAGAAGGGACTAATTAGCAATCTTGTTGTGCGAGGCCCCTTGGGGAAGAGTGACCATAATATGGTAGAATTCCTTATTAAGATAGAGAGTGACACAGTTAATTCGGAAACTAGGGTACTGAACGTAAGGAAAGGTAACTTCGAAGGTATGAGGCGTGAATTGGCTAGAATAGACTGGCAAAGGATACTTAAAGAGTTGACGGTGGATAAGCAATGGCAAACATTGAAAGATCACATTGATGAACTTCAGCAATTGTACATCTCTGTCTGGAGTAAAAATAAAACGTGGAAGGTGGCTCAACCATGGCTAACAAGGGAAATTAAGGATAGTGTTAAAGCCAAGGAAGAGGCATGTAATTTGGTTAGAAAAAGCAACAAACCTGAGGACTGGGAGAAATTTAGAATTCAACTGAGGAAGACTAAGGGTTTAATTAAGAGGGGGGAAATAGAGTACGAGAGGAAGCTTGCAGGGAACATAAAAACTGACTGCAAAAGCTTCTGTAAATATGTGAAGAGAAAAAGATTAGTGAAGACAAATGTAGGTCCCTTGCTGTCGGATTCAGGTGAACTTATAATGGAGAACAAAGAAATGGCAGACCAATTAAACAAATACTTCGGTTCTGTCTTCACGAAGGAAGACACAAATAAACTTCCGATTGTACTAGGGGACAATAGGTCTAGTGAGGAGGAGGAACTGAAGGATATCCTTATTAGGCGGGAAATTGTGTTAGGGAAATTGATGGGTTTGAAGGCTGATAAATCCCCATGGCCTGATAGTCTGCATCCCAGAGTACTTAAGGAAGTGGCCCTAGAAATAGTGGATGCATTGGTGATCATTTTCCAACAGCCTATCGACTCTGGATCAGTTCCTATGGACAGGAAGGTATCTAATGTAACACCACTTTTTAATAAAGGAGGGAGAGAGAAAACGGGTAATTATAGACAGGTTAGCCTGACATTAGTAGTGGGGAAAATGTTGGAATCAATCATTAAGGATGAAATAGCAGCGCATTTGGAAAGCAGTGACAGGATCGGACCAAGTCAGCATGGATTTATGAAAGGGAAATCATGCTTGACGAATCTTCTAGAATTTTTTGAGGATGTAACTAGCAGAGTGGACAAGGGAGAACTAGTGGATGTGGTGTATTTGGACTTTCAAAAGGCTTTTGACAAGGTTCCGCACAAGAGATTGGTGTGTAAAATCAAAGCGCATGGTATTGGGGGTAATGTACTGACGTGGATAGCGAACTGGTTGGCAGACAGGAAGCAGAGAGTCGGGATAAACGGGTCCTTTTCAGAATGGCAGGCAGTGACTAGTAGAGTGCCGCAGGGTTCAGTGTTGGGACCCCAGCTCTTTACAATATACATTAACGATTTAGATGAAGGAATTGAGTGTAATATCTTCAAGTTTGCGGATGACACTAAACTGGGTGGCGGTGTGAGCTGTGAGGAGGACGCTAAGAGGCTGCAGGGTGACTTCGACAAGTTAGGTGAGTGGGCAAATGCATGGCAGATGCAGTATAATGTGGATAAATGTGAGGTTATCCATTTTGGGGGCAAAAACACAAAGGCAGAATATTATCTGGATGGCGGCAGATTAGGAATAGGGGAGGTGCAACGAGACCTGGGTGTCATGGTTCATCAGTCACTGAAAGTGGGCATGCAGGTACAGCAGGCAGTGAAGAAGGCAAATGGTATGTTGGCTTTCATAGCTAGGGGATTTGAGTATAGGAGCAGGGCGGTCTTACTGCAGTTGTACAGGGCCTTAGTGAGGCCTCATCTGGAATATTGTGTTCAGTTTTGGTCTCCTAATCTGAGGAAGGACGTTCTTGCTATTGAGGGAGTGCAGCAAAGGTTCACCAGACTGATTCCAGGGATGGCTGGACTGTCATATGAGGAGAGACTGGATCAACTGGGCCTTTATTCACTGGAGTTTAGAAGGATGAGAGGGGATCTCATAGAAACATATAAGATTCTGATGGGACTGGACAGGTTCGATGCGGGAAGAATGTTCCCGATGTTGGGGAAGTCCAGAACCAGGGGACATAGTCTTAGGATAAGGGGTAGGCCATTTAGGACTGAGATGAGGAGAAACTTCTTCACTCAGAAAGTTGTTAACCTGTGGAATTCCCTGCCGCAGTGAGTTGTTGATGCCAGTTCAATGGATATATTCAAGAGGGAGTTAGATATGGCCCTTACGGCTAAGGGGATCACAGGGTATGGAGAGAAAGCAGGAAAGGGGTACTGAGGGAATGATCAGCCATGATCTTGTTGAATGGCGGTGCAGGCTCGAAGGGCCGAATGGCCTACTCCTGCACCTATTTTCTATGTTTCTCATTTTTGAATGGTACCGCCCAAACTTCAAAACGCCCGCCGGGAGCAAACTGCCAACGTGCACCGCCGAGAAGATCCATTTTCTTGCCGGGCGATTATTTTTAACTTAATTATGGAAATTTTTGCCAGCGTTACTTGCAAAACATTAGCGTTTTTTTTGGGCTGGCAATCAGGCGTTGAGGGGCTCTCGGAAAAGTCTAGCCCAAATCTTCATGGCTCTACGCATTCCAGTTGTTTTCCGTCAGCCTTGACTGTTTCTGGAGCTCACTCCCGAATAGTTCATACAGACATTTCAGCCGTGCTTACGGCCAAAAAAATGGTCAGACTTACTTTAAAAAAAGGGAAACAATGTTGTGATAATATAAAGTGTATTTGTAAAAAGATCCTCTTCAGAAATACAGTCTACTGCTCTCACACCTTGCTGAGGGCAAATCATTTTGCTCGGCAAACTAAAAGTGAGAAGAAAAACTCACCGGGGTATAGTTTTCGGGAATTTGCGGCCAAAATGTGCTCGAAATTGCGCAGGTTAGGTCACTCTCCAAGTTTCTGCTAAAATCCATTTGCATAATCTTCCCTGAACCAGCACAATCGGGCGGGGTAATGGAACGTAATTGCTTCTTTTCTTTTTCATTTCCATTAAAAAATATTCCTTGATGATGTTGTGTTTCAGAGCAACATGGTGCAGTTTTATTAAAAATGCTTATTTTCAGCTGTGTTAATAAGAATATCCAGTCCTCCACTTGTGAGTAACCCGATTTAAGATCACTGAAAATAGAATGAAGGAAAGGAGGAAGGATAGAAAAAGACTTGCATTTATATCGCGCCTTTCATGACCACAAGACGTCCCAAAGCACTTTACAGCCAATGAATACTTTTTGGAGTGTAGTCACTGTTGTAATGTTGCAACCAATTTGCACACAGCAAGCTCCCACAAACAGCAATGTGATAATGACCAGATCATCTGTTTTTGTGACATTGATTGAGGGATAAATATTGGCCCAGGACACCAGGGAGAATTCCTCTGCTCTTCTTCAGAATAGCATCATGGGATCTTTTATGTCCAGCTGAGAGCGCCGACGGGGCCTTGGTTTAACGTCTCATCAGAAAGATGGCAGTGCAGCACAGCGCTCCCTCAGCACTGCACTGATTGTCAACCTAGATTTTTGTGCTCAAGTTTCTGGAGTGGGATTTGAACCCACAACCTTCTGACTCAGAGGCGAGTGTGCTACCCACTGAGCCACAGCTGACACTGAATGACTTTAAAAGACTATACTGAACCATCTACTAGTTTGATTGTTATACATTCGTCTGTTTCTTAGTACATTAAATATTTTTTGATATGAAAAACCTTTGAAATGTGCTGACTGGTGCCTGTGCACCTGAGAAAATAAACGATATTTGAAGATCCTTCCCGAACCAGCTCAATTGGCGCAAGTTCGAAGTTTGACCCGGGGACATGGCCAGTTTTGCAGCGTAGGTTTACCAGAATGATACCCGGATTTCAAGGGTTAAGTTATGAGGAGAAACGACACAAATTAGGGTAGAATACCTGGAATGTAGAATGTTATGGGGTGATGTGATCAAAGTTTTCAGGATATTGAGAACAGATAGGGTAGATAGAGAGAAACTATTTCCGCTGGTTGGGGAGTCTAGCACTAGGAGGCACAGTCTAAAAATTAGAGCCAGACCTTTCAGAAGTGAAATTAGGAAACACTTCTACACACAAAGGGTGGTTTAAGTTTGGAACTCTCTTTTGCAAATGGTAGTTGATGCTAGATCAATTATCAATTTTAAATTGGAGATTAATAGCTTTTTGTCAACTAAAGATATTGAGGGATATGGGCCAAAGGCGGCCATATGGAGTTAGGTCACAGATCAGCAATGATCTCAGTGAATGGCGAAACAGGCTCGAGGAGCTGAATGGCCTCCTCTTGTTCCTATGCTCCAATGTTCCTATGTTGTGGGACATATTGAATCTTAAAGCAGCGGAAAAGATTGTGGAAATCACGAGCGTTATTGGTTTGGGACGTAACTCACCTACGTTTTAAATCTCCTAATCTTTTGTGCTGGTTTGGCCGATTGTGCTGGAATTTGGCCACAAAACTAGCGGCGTCTTCCCCCATCCATGGTATCTGTGATAAAAAAATGTTGCACTGTGCTGTCCAGGCTCAATGTCCAGTGTGGGGCATTTTTTTCTTTAAATACACGTAATATCCTGAAGTGCAGCGATAGCTAGAGCAAATAGGGTGTTGGGGTGTATCCATCGGACAATTGAGTATAAGACGAGGCGTACAGTTTTGTCCTTGTACAAGACCTTAGTCAGGTCGCACTTGGAATACTGCATCCAGTTTTGATCTCCTCACATGGTGGGTGAGATTGAGGCTCTGGAAAGGGTGCAGAGGAGGGCCACTAGAGCAGTGTAGACTATGGGGTATCTGATTGAGGTTTATAAGATAATGAAGGGAATAGACGGTGTTCCAGCTGACAGTTTATTTCAATAAATAGGTTAGGCAGGATCAGGGGTCACAAATTTAAATTGAATAAGGCTAGATCTAGGCTAGACGTCAGGAGGTGGTTCTTTTCCCAGAGAATAGTAACCTCTGGAACAAGTGGCCGCTTTTTGTGGTGGATGCAGACTCGCTCAATTCCTTAGCGAAAGCTGGATTTGTTTCTGGCTGCGGCGGTGATCACCTCTTACAGAAGGTGGGTACTGCAGGGAATTCAAGGCCAGAGTGATCTCCTGGACTAGTTTCAATCATCTCAATGGGTCAGAGAGGAATTTCCCAGATTTTTTTCCCCAAATTGGCCTGGGTTTTTAAATCTGTTTTTCTGCCTCTCCCAGGAGATCACATAGTTTCGGGTGGGGTGGAGAGTGTATATGTTGTGGTACACAAGGTATCGCAATTGTGTGGGACAGGCTCGATTGACCAGAGGGTCTTTACCCATCTGTCATTGTTCGTATGTTATCCATACATTAGTTGCCCACAGACAAAAAATATTCAACATAATTTTAGAAGTATTAATAATAATCAACATTATCCTCACATTATTAATATTTTACTTGCTTTCCATATCAGCTTCTTCCAAAAATTCTTCTCTAATAACTGGCTTGCAATCCTCAGACTGCTGGATGCAATTAGCTTCTCCAGAGTTTCATCGAGTGCTTTAAATTGTGTTTACTTGGGCCAAATTGCATTTATCTTTGTGCTTAATAGCCTCTGTGTATATTTTCAAATTACGTGTTTACTCCTTAACAGCATAAAATGCAATTAAATTAGGTTTTTTAAAATTAAAATAATTAAAATGTCCACTGTATTTTTTTTTTAGAAAGAGGTTAGAAGGGAATAAGCGGTGGCACCTAGCTGGGGCTAGAGTGGAGACCGACGCTCAGTGTAGACCAATGTAAACTTGAGGTGATCCAAAACGCGGCTGCCTAACAGACACCAAGTCCCGCTCACCCATCACCCCTGTGCTCGCTGACCTACATTGGCTCCCGGTTAAACAAAGCCTCGATTTCAAAATTCTCATCCGTGTTTTCAGATCCGTGGCCTCGCCCGCCCTATCTCTAATTTCCTCCAGCCCCACAACCCCCTCCCCCTCCCACCACCCAGAGATGTCTGCGCTCCTCTAATTCTCCCCTCATAAGCATCCTGATTATAAGTCGCTCAACCATTGGTGGCCGTACCTTCTGTTGCCGAGGCCCCAAGCTCTGGAACTCCCTGCCTAAACCTCTCCGCCTCTCCACCTCTCTTTCCTCCTTCAAGACGCTCCTTAAAACCAACCCCTTTGACTAAGCCTGCGCTAATTTCAAGTAAATCGGTTCGGTGTCAAATTTAAAAAAAAAATTTAATTCATTCATTCATAGGCAGTCCCTTGAAAAAAGTGAGTTCTCAGGTGGCTGTACAGTCCAATACGGGAATTACAGTCTCTGTCACAGGCGGGACAGGCAGTGGTTGAAGGGAAAGGTGGATGAAGAGTCTGGTTTGCCGCACACTCCTTCCGCTGCCTGCGTTTGATTTCTGCATGCTCTCAGCGACGAGACTTGAGCTGCTCAGCATCCTCCCGGATGCTCTTCCTCCACTTTGGCCGATCTTTGGCCAGCGATTCCCAGGTGGGGATGTTGCATTTTATCAAGGAGGCTTTGAGGGTGTCCTTGAAACGTTTCCTCTGCCCACCTGGGACTCGCTTGCCGTTTAGGAGTTCCGAGTAGAGAGCTTGCTTTGGGAGTCTTGTGTCGGGCATGCGGACGATGTGGTCCACCCAACAGAGCTGGTCGAGTGTGGTCAGTGCTTCGATGCTGGCCTGAGCGAAAACACTGACGTTGGTGCGTCTATCCTCCCAGGGGATCGCATAATACTCCTGGTGAAGCACCTTGGGACATTTCACTGCATTAAAATACAACTTGTTGTCGAGCTAGAGAAGTGGGAGGCCCAGAGGGGAAGGCAGCTCATAGCAGGGTGGGGGAAGGCAGCTCATAGCAGGGTGGGGGTAGTGCTCAAGGGAAGCAAGAGTAGGGTGAATAAAAGGCTGGGGGTTGCAGATCAGGATGGAGTGTGCAGGGAGCAGGAAGCAGCTGGGTTGAGAGGATGTGGAGTGGTAAAATGTGCGGTTTGTCGCTGCTTAAGGGTGAGAGGAAGCAGGGAAATCCATGGTCTGGGTCCACATCAGAGCTTCCGGGAGTTGAACTCCATGGACTTGAGCACAAAAATCTAGGTTGACACTCCAGTGCACTTGCGAGGGAGCGCTGCACTGTCAGAGGTGCTGCCTTTCGGATGAGACATTAAACTGAGGCCCCGTCTGCTCTCTCAGATGGACGTTAAAGATCACATGGCACTATTTCATGGGAGTTTGCCCATGATGCCCTGGCCAATATTTATCCCTCAATCAACATCACTAAAAAAGATTATCTGCTCATTATCACATTGCTGTTTGTGGGAGCTTGCTGTGTGCAAATTGGCTGCTGCATTTCCTGCATTACAACAGTGAATACATTTCAAAAGTACTTCATTGGCTGTAAAGTGCTTTGAGACGTCCAGTGGTCGTGAAAGGCGCTATATAAATGCAAGCCTTTCTTTTTATTGTTGTGGCAAAAATATTTTTCTTGTAATTGTCAAGAATGTTTTATTTATTTTATTTGGTGGATTGCGATTGGGGAGCAAATTGAAATTAGGAAATAAAGTTTTGTCTGATATGATTGAGGAATAATAAATATATATATATTTTAAATAGCCGAGGATGAAAGTGAAAAATAGAGACATTCAAACCAATGAGGGCAAAGAAAATTGACCGTCACAGCTCGATTTGGACTGACTTGGTGGGAATATAGGAACAGGAGGAGGCCATTCAGCCCTTCGAGCCTGTTCCGCCATTCAATGAGATCACGGCTGCTCTGCACCCTAACTCCATATACACCTTTGCCCCCTATGCCTTGCTACCTTTGGTTAACAAAAATCTATCAATGTTCCAATTTAAAATTAATAATTGATCGAGCATCCATCGCCGTTTGCGAAAGAGAGTTCCAAACTTCTGCCATCTTTGTGTGTAGAAGTGTTTCTCACTCCTGAATGGTCTGGCTCCAAATTTTAGACTCTGCCCTCCTAATCCTAGACTCTCCAACCGGCGGAAATAGTTTCTCTCGATCCACCCTATCTGTTCCCCTTAATATCTTGAAAACATCGATCAGATCACTCCTTAACCTTCTAAATCCCAGGGAATACAACCCTAATTTGTATAATTTCACCTCATAACTTAACCCCTAAGGGCGGATTTTCCGGTCTTTTGCGCTCCGTTTTTCACCACGGAGCGGCGGCAATATCTACGGTGAGGTGTTCCAGGTGGGCGCTCAGCCTCCAGCCTGCGGGGGGTTTTCGGGGTCTGGTTTTGCGGCGGTGTGAAGCAGCACAGCCCAGAAGAGCTGCGCTCGGTGTGCAACGCCCCTGGTTGTGACACTGGCACGAGTTTTGACTCCCGCCCACCCGTATGTCCCGCAGCGCCCCCCGCAGTGACCACCTGGGAAATCGGGCGGTCCAACCTGCACCGACAGCGGAGAGGTGAGTAATGCCATCCTACAGTAAGTGTAAATGTTCCCCAGGCGCCTCTCGGAGCGCTCCTGGTCCGGCTCTTTTGCTCTGGATTTTCCCGTGCTAACGCCCTAAGAGAGATGTGCAACCTCTCCCTTAGCGCTCCGCCCCACACTCAGGGCCCAGCTGATGAACTTTGCTGACTGAGGGGCAAACTGTTCCCGGGCACAAACATTACCATCCCGCCGCAATTACCGCCCCGAAATCATCAATCCCGAAAATCCAACCTTATTGGATTCTGGTAAACATACACTGCACTCCCTCCAAGGCCAATATATCCTTCCTAAGGTGTGGTGCCCAGAGCTGGTCACAGTGCTCCAGGGGTGGTCTAACCAAGGCTTTGTACAGCTGCAGCATAATTTCTGCTCCCGTGTATTTTAGCCCTCTAGATATAAAGGCCAGAATTCCATTAGCCTTTTTGATTGTTTTTGGTACCTGGTAGGTCAAAGGTCACAGCACAGATGACAGACACCCACAAAAAAAAATTATGAAATGAGTATTAGCAGACCTTAGCAACCTGTGCAAAACGGATTGTTCATAAAGCATATTCCACGATACGTTTCAGTAGTCAGGACAAGCCAGGAGTGAATATATAGACACAGCGTGGCAAGTGAGAAACTAAATGGCACAAGAGGATACCGGTGGCAATGGGACCCACTGAAGGAACATTAGCCATAATGTGCATCCCTTACCAACAACTGAGATCTCGTTGCAGTGACCTGGTAAAGTCAGTCATACAGCGCCACCAGCTGGTGGTGGTCTGAAGTACAAGAGAGAAAAGCACAGCTGATGAACAGAGACGGAAAAAGGACTTGTATTTCTATAGCACCTTTTCACGACTTCAGCACGTCCCAAATCGCTTTACAGCCAATGAAGTACTTTTTAAGTGTCGTCACTGTTGTAATGTGGGAAACGCAGCAGCCAATTCGCGCACAGCAAGCTCCCACAAACAGCAATGTGATAAAGACCAGATAATCTGTTTTAGTGATGTTGGTTGAGGGATAAATGTTGTCCAGAACTACCCTGCTCTTTTTCAAGTAGTGCTGCGAGATCTTTTACAACCATCCGAGAGAGGTTTCCTCCGGATATTTTTGCCAATTATTTTAAATCTACGTCCTCTGGTTACCGACCCTCTTGCCAGTGAAAACAGATATTCTCATCAACTCTTACCAACGCCATTCATAATTCTGAATGCCTCTATCAATCTTCCCTTATCCTTGTATGCTCTAAGGAGAACAATCCCAGCTTCTCTAGTCTCGCCACATAGAAATAAAGAAAGACTTGCATTTATATAGTGCCTTTCACAACCACCAGACGTCCCAAAGTGCTTTACAGCCAATGAAGAACTTTTTAAGTGTCGTCTCTGTTGTAATGTAGGAAACGTGGCAGCCAATTTGCGCACAGCAAGATGCCATGAACAGCACTGTGATCATGACTGGATAAACTGTTTTGTTTAACTTATGTTGATTGAGGGATTATTGGCAAAGGACACCAGGGATAACTCCCCTGCTCTTCTTTAAAATAGTGGCCGTGGGATCTTTTACGTTCACCTGAGAGGGCAGACGAGGCCTCGGTTTAACGTCCCATCCAAAAGATCTCACTTCTGACATATGGAGTTAGGTCACAGATCAGCCATGATCTCATTGAATGGTGAAATTGGCTCGAGGGTTCGTATGGCCTACTCATGTTACTGTGACAGTGCAGAACTCCCTCAGCACTGCACTGAAGTGTCAGCCTGGATTATGTGCTCAAGTCCCGAGAGTGGGACATGAACCCACAACCTTCTGACTCAGAGGTGAGAGTGCTACCAACTGAGCCACAAGTTGCTGGCTGGCACTGGTCAAGTCAAGTGAGGAATCCTAACGGAATATATTTACAAAATGCGGCAAACAGGGTTATTCTTTATCACTTACAAAATATTTGAGGCGTGATTTAAAAAAAAATTCTATGTAGTTGCTTGCCCATAATTCTTAGGATATGGACATCACTGCCAAAACCAGCATTTATTGCCCATCTCTAATTGCCCTTGACAAGATGGTGGTGAGCTGTCTCCTTGAACCGTTGCAGTCTGTGTGATGAAGGTGCCCCCACAGTGCTGTTACAGAGGGAGTTCCAGGATTTTGACCCAGTGGCGATGAAGGAACGGCAATATATTTCCAAGTCAGGGTGTTGTGTGACTTGGAGGGGAACTTGGAGGTGATGGTGTTCCCATGCATCTGCTGCCCTCGTCCTTCTAGGTGGTAGAGGTCGTCGGTTTGGGAGGTGCTGCCGAAGAAACCACGACAAGTTGCTGCAGTGCATCGTGTAGATGGTACATGCTGCAGTCACCGTGCGCCGGTGGTGGAGGGAGTGAATGTTTAAGGTGGTGGATGGGGTGCCAACCAAGCAGGCTGTTCGGGGCATGATTTAAAAAAAATTCTATAGTCGTATGCCCATAATTATCGTGATGTGGGCGTCGCTGGCAAGGCTGGCATTTATTGCCCATCTTTGTCCAGGATGGTGTCGAGCTTCTTGAGTGTTGTTGGAGCTGCATTCATGCAAGCAAGTGGAGAGTATTCCATTACATTCCTGACTTGTGCCTTGTAGATGGTGTAAAGGCTTTAGGAAGTCAGGAAGCGAGACACTCGCCACAGAATACTCAGCCTCTGACCTGCTCTTGTTGCCACAGTATTTATGTGGCTGGTCCAGTTAAGTTTCTGGTCAATGGTGACCCCCAGGATGTTGATGGTGGGAGGATTCGGTGACGGTAATGTCAAGGGGATGTGGTTAGACTCTCTCTTGTTGGAAATGGACACTGCCTAGTACTTGTGTGGCACAAATGTAACTTTCCACTTATCAGCCCAAGTCTGGATGTTGTCCAGGTCTTGCTGAATGCCGTATGCACTGCTTCATTATCTGGGGATTTGCGAATGGAACTGAACCATTGCATCATCAGCAAACTGCCCCACCTCTGACCTTATGATGGAGGGAAGCTCATTGATGAAGGAGTTATAGATAGATGGGCCTAGAACATTGCCCTGAGGAACTCGTTTAGCTAAAATTAAATGCTCCCTTGTTAATCTCAAGTAATTGATCATATAGCCTTAATCAAACTATTAGTTATCACCTCAGCTCTTTCAGTGAACTGCCTACACATTCACCCATCACCCCTGTGCTCGCTGACCTACATTGGCTCCTGGTCCAGCAATGCCTCAAATTTTAAATTCTCATCCGTGTGTTCAAATCCCACATACCCTCACCCATCCTTATTCCAGTAACCTCCTCAAGCCCTACAAGCCTCCAAGAACTCTGTGCTCCTCCAATTCTGGCCTCTTTCACATCCCTGATTCGCTTTGCCCCACCATTGGTGGCTTTATCTTTTTCTGCCTGGGTCCTAAGCTCTTGAATTCCCTCCCTAAACCTCTCCGCCTCTCTCTCCGGTTATAAGACGTTCCTTAAAACCTACCTCTTTGGCCAAGCTTTTGGTCACCTGTCCTAATATCTCCTGACGTGGTTCAGTGTCAAATTTTGTCTGATAACGCTCCTGTGAAGCGCCTTAGGGTGATTTACTACATTAAAGGCGTCTTATAAATGCAAGTTGTTGTTGCGTTCATTGGCTGGACATCTGTTTTAATGGAGACGACAACATGTTCGTCTTGAGTTCTTATTTTTTTTTTAAATAGTAATTCCTTCCATCTGCTTTAAAGCTGTATACAGGCATAAACCAGGTTCGACTGAGGATATCGGACACGCAGTGCCAGCATACCGTCTTATATTACTAGCAGTTCTCCCATAGTATTGTTCACGGTAAGTCTAATGACGACTGTTTTATAAGGATAGCAGTGTTACATTATGTAATGTGCAATCCTGCTAAGATGTAGCCATGTCACTCCAAAGGCCACATGGTCAAACTGTTAAGTAAACACAGGCAGAGGTCATTCAGAGTTTAATTGCGATTTCTTCGAGGGACTTTGCAGATTGGAATGTGCTCAACGGTTTCGGCTGGGTTTTAGAAACATCCAGCCATTCAGGATTGTTTTGCACCCCTACCAAAGTGTGATGCCCAGAGTGTGACATCTTTAACATATTAGACTGACAGCCACTGACCTCAGGGACATTGAAGACCTTATAAATGTAACGCAGATTGTACTCGCATCGATAGCGTAAATCATAAGCCCTCAAAAAATGAATATGCTGACATACAAATGCACATTGTAGCTTAGTCATTGGCCAGTCATTACAACAGTGACTACACTCCAAAAGTATTTAATTGGTTGTAAAGCGCTTTGATATATCTGGTGGCCGTGAAAGGCGCTATATAAATGCAAGTCTTTCTTTCTTTCAGACGCAAAAGGAACATGTACCTCTTGCTGTTAACTAGATTCTACACCTGTCCGTGTTCAATAATTGGTAAAAGACAACTAACGCTGAGGAAAGTTGCTCAAACTAGTGTATCAGATAGAAACAGAACACCTAGCTCTGAGGAGTGGAAGTCCCATGGCCATCAGTTGAGCTTGCCTGCTTCAAACCACAGCAGTAACAGTTCTGAGTGACGGCCGAGCCAGCAACTTTAGGCTGCCTGTCCTTTAACCAACATGACCGTATTTCCGCAAAGCATTTGCTTGTAACGTGGATCCGAAGGTCATTTCACTCCACACCCTGACAATGAAACATTGGCCAAAGGACATTCCACCCAGTACAGACCCACCGCTTAAAGCAGGCAAGTTCGTGTGAACACAATTATCCCACTATGCACAATGGCTGGTATAATATGGGAGCATATGATAAGATTTAAAATCACGCAATTTAAGCTCTGAACAGAAAAGACCAAGTTGCTGCTACTTCCTCATCTTAATGTATCTCCGAGCCGTGTAGTATTTATGCCGGTATTGTACAGATTACACTTCAGTTACATGTCAGCTGTGGCTCAGTGGGTAGCACTCTCGTCTCTGAATCAGAAGATTGTGGGTTCAAGTCTCACTCCAGAGACTTGAGCACAAAAATCTAGGCATAGTGCTGAGGGAGTCATCATCATAGGCAGTCCCTCGAAACGAGGATGACTTGCTTCCACGCCAAGAAAAGGATGAGTTCACAGGTGTTTCGAAAGAAGAACCCAAACTACATCCTGAAGGGTGCAAGATGCCTGTGCGTGGATTTTTTTAGCGTGTGGTGGCCTTTGCACACCAGCCACCACACTGGCTTGACAGAGGGAGGTGCTGTCTTTCGGATGAGACGTTAAACCGAGGCCCCGTCTGCCCGCTCAGGTGGAGGCATAGATCCCATGCCGCTATTTCGAAGAAGAGTAGGGGAGTTATCCCCGGGTGTCCTGGCCAATATTTATCCCTCAATCAACATAACAAAAACAGATTATCTGGTCATTATTATATGGCTGTTGGTGGAAGCTTGCTGTGCGCTTTAGGCTGCCGTGTTTCCTAAATTACAACAGCGACGACACTTCAAAAGTACTTCATTGACTGTAAAGCACTTTGGGATGTCTGGTGGTTGTGACAGGCACTATATAAATGCAAGTCTTTCTTTATTTCTATGTGGCGAGACGAGAGAGGCTGGGATTGTTCTCCTTGGAGCAGACAAGGATAAGGGAAGATTGATAATTCAAAATGAAGAGGGCATTGATAAGCGTTGATGGGGAGAATCTGTTCCACTGGCAAGAGGGTCGATAACCAGAGGACATAGAGTTAAGATAATTGGCAAAAATATCCAGGGGGAAACACCTCTCGGGACTCATAAAAGAGCAGGGTAGTTTTGGCCCTAGACAACGTGGACCACTTTCCATACCTCGGGAGCCTATTATCAGCAAGGGCAGACATCGGCGATGAGGTTCAACACTGCCTCCAGTGCGCCAGCCTGAGGAAGAGAGTGTTTGAAGATCAGGCCCTCAAATCTGGCACCAAACTTATGGTCTACAGGGCTGTAGTGATACCCGCCCTCCTGTATGGCTCAGAGACGTGGACCATATACAGTAGACACCTCAAATCACTGGAGAAATACCACCAACGATGTCTCCACAAGATCCTGCAAATCCCCTGTAAACTAAAAAGTTTTAAAACTAGTTTGCTGCCAAACCAGCATTTCTCACTGTGTAACATTGTTTATAGCTGGTCGAAGGTTACATACGTCTAGGGCAGACGCACCAAAGTTAGTGTCCTCGATCAGGCCAATAGCCCCAGCATCGAAGCACTGACCACATTCGACCAACTCCGTTGGGTGGGCCATATTGTCCACATGCCCGACCCGAGACTCCTAAAGCAAGCGCTCTACTCAGAAATCCTGCACGGCAAGCGAGCCCCAGGTGGGCAGAGGAAACATTGAGAGGACACCCTCAAAGCCTCCTTGATAAAATGCAACATTCCCACCAACACCTGGGAGTTCCTGGCCAAAGACTGCCCTAAGTGGAGGAAGAACATCTGGGGAGGGCACTGAGCCCCTCGAGTCTCGTCACCGAGAGCATGCAGAAAGCAAACGCAGGCAGCGGAAGAAGCGTGCGGCAAACCAAGCTCCCCACCCACCCTTTCCTCCAACGACTGTCTGTCCCACCTGTGACAGAGACTGGAATTTCGGTATTGGACTGTTCAGTCACCTAAGAATTCACTTTGAGTGGAAGCAAGTCTTCCTCAATTTCAAGGGACTGCCTATGATGATGAGTTCTGGCCAACATTTATCCTCAACCAACATCACTGAGAAACATGATCTGGTCATTGCTGTTTGTGGGACCTTGCTTGTGCACAAATTGGCGACCGCATTTCCTACATTACAATAGTGACTACACTCCAAAAGTACTACATTGGTTGTAAAGCGCTTTGGGACATCCCGATATCATAAAAGGCACCATACAAATGCAAACCTTTCTTTTGCTATCTACAATCTACAAGTGCCGCCTAATCAATACTTCCTGATTTCACTCATCATCTTCTCAGTCCTCTCGTCAACCTTGCTGGTGGCCTGAACTACCATCCTTGCCCTTCAGCGTGTGGTGGCAATTTGTTTTAAAAAGTTAATGATGATTCATGCTTGCAATTTGCTTCTCCTGCCTGACTTCGAGACCAGGAGCAGTGTCGGAGGTGCGTGGAGAGGCGGGAGTTCCGGGGATCGGAGAGACCTACAAAAGGCCAGCGAGACTAGGAGCAGCGCGAGTTCGGCGAGAGGCGTGGCTTGTGCAACTACAGGGAGAAGGCAAAAAAGAAGTAGAAAGAAACAGAAAGGTGACGTCACAGCCAAGGGGGTAAGTGATTGGTGAGTAGTTTTTCTTTTCTCTCTTCTATAACAGTGAGTAAACTTTAGCATTGTTGTTGCCAAGTGTATCTAAGGGTTAAGTCATGGCAGGAGAGCTCGGTCACATGATATGCTCCTCCTGTACCATGTGGGAACTCAGGGACACTTCCGGTGTCCCTGACGACTACGTGTGCGGGAAGTGTATCCGCCTCCAGCTCCTGACGGTCCGCGTTGTGGAATTGGAGCTGAGGGTGGATTTACTCTGGAGCATCCACGATGCTGAGAATGACGTGAGTAGCATGTGTAGCGAGTTGGTCTTACCGCAGGTGAAGGGTACACAGCCAGCTAGGGAATGGAAGACCAGCAGGAAGAGCAGTGCAAGGAAGGTAGTGCAGGGGTCCCCTGCAGTCATCCCCCTGCAAAACAGATACACCGTTTTGAGTACTGTTGAGGGAGATGACTCATCAGGGGAGGGCAGCAGCAGCCAAGTTCATGGCACCGTGGCTGGCTCTGCTGCACAGGAGGGCAGGAAAAAGAGTGGGAGAGCGATAGTGATAGGGGATTCGATTGTAAGGGGAATAGATAGGCGTTTCTGCGGCCGCAACCGAGACTCCAGGATGGTATGTTGCCTCCCTGGTGCAAGGGTCAAGGATGTCTCGGAGCGGGTGCAGGACATTCTGAAAAGGGAGGGTGAACAGCCAGTTGTCGTGGTGCACATTGGTACCAACGAGATAGGTAAAAAAAGGGATGAGGTCCTACGAGACGAATTTAAGGAGCTAGGAGCTAAATTAAAACGTAGGACCTCAAAAGTAGTAATCTCGGGATTGCTACCAGTGCCACGTGCTAGTCAGAGTAGAAATCGCAGAATAGCTCAGATGAATACGTGGCTTGAGCAGTGGTCCAGCAGGGAGGGATTCAAATTCCTGGGGCATTGGAACCGGTTCTGGGGAGGTGGGACCAGTACAAACCGGACGGTCTACACCTAGGCAGGACCGGAACCAATGTCCTAGGAGGAGTGTTTGCTAGTGCTGTTGGGGAGGAGTTAAACTAATATGGCAGGGGGATGGGAACCAATGCAGGGAGACAGAGGGAAACAAAAAGGAGACAAAAGCAAAAGACAGAAAGGAGATGAGTAAAAGTGGAGGGCAGAGCAACCCAAGGCAAAAAACAAAAAGGGCCACTGAATATAAAGGGGCTGCAGGAGGGGTCAAAACTAAAAATCATGGTTTAAAAACTAGTATTAAAACACTCTACCTAAACGCACGCAGCATTCGAAATTAAGTAAATGAGTTGACGGCACAAATCATTACAAATGGGTATGATTTGGTGGCCATTACAGAAACGTGGTTGCCAAGACTGGGAATTAAACATTCAGGGGTATCTAACAATTCGGAAAGAAGAGAAAGGAGGTGGGGTAGCTCTGTTAATAAAGGATGATATCAGGGCAGTTGTGAGAGACGATATTGGCTCTATTGAACAAAATGTTGAATCATCGTGGGTGGAGATTAGAGATAGTAAGGGGAAAAAGTCACTGGTGGGCGTAGTTTATAGGTTCCCAAATAATAACTTCACGGTGGGGCGGGCAATAATCAAGGGAATAATGGAGGCATGTGAAAAAGGAACCGCAGTAATCATGGGGGATTTTAACCAACAATTCGATTGGTCAAATCAAATCGCACGGGGTAGCCTGGAGGAGGAATTCATAGAATGCATACGTCATTGTTTCTTAGACCAGTATGTTACAGAACCTACAAGGGAGCAAGCTATCTTAGATCTGGTCCTGTGTAATGAGACAGGAATAATAAACGATCTCCTAGTAAAAGATCCTCTCGGAATGAGTGATCACAGTATGGTTGAATTTGTAACACAGATTGAGGGTGAGGAAGTAGTGTCTCAAACGAGCATACTATGCTTAAACAAAGGGGACTACAGTGGGATGAGGGCAGAGTTAGCTAAAGTAGACTAGAAACACAGACTAAATGGTGGCACAATTGAGGAACAGTGGAGGACTTTTAAGGAGCTCTTTGATAGTGCTCAACAAAAATATATTCCAGTGAAAAAGAAGGGCGGTAAGAGAAGGGATAACCAGCCGTGGATAACCAAGGAAATAAAGGAGAGTATCAAATTAAAAACCAATGCGTATAAGGTGGCCAAGGTTAGTGGGAAACTAGAGTATTGGGAAAATTTTAAACAACAGCAAAGAATGCCTAAAAAAGCAATAAAGAAAGGAAAGATAGATTACAAAGGTAAACTTGCACAAAACATAAAAACAGATAGTAAAAGCTTTTACAGATATATAAAACGGAAAAGAGTGACTAAAGTAAATGCTGGTCCCTTAGAAGATGAGAAGGGGGATTTAATAATGGGAAATGTGGAAATGGCTGAGACCTTAAACAATTATTTTGCTTCGGTCTTCACAGTGGAAGACACAAAAACCATGCCAAAAATTGCTGGTCATAGGAATGTGGGAAGGGAGGACCTTGAGACAATCACTATCACTAGAGGGGTAGTGCTGGACAGGGTAGTCCCCTGGTCCTGATGAAATGCATCCCAGGGTATTAAAAGAGATAGCGGAAGTTATAGCAGATGCATTCGTTATAATCTACCAAAATTCTCTGGACTCTGGGGAGGTACCCACGGATTGGAAAGCAGCTAATGTAACGCCTCTGTTTAAAAAAAGGGGGCAGACAAAAGGCCGGTTAGTTTAACATCTGTAGTGGGGAAAATGCTTGAAGCTATCATTAAGGAAGAAATAACGGGACATCTAGATAGGAATAGTGCAATCAAGCAGGCGCAACATGGATTCATGAAGGGGAAATCATGTTTAACTAATTTACTGGAATTCTTTGAGGATGTAACGAGCATGGTGGATAGAGGTGTACCGATGGATGTGGTGTATTTAGATTTCCAAAAGGCATTCGATAAGGTGCCACACAAAAGGTTACTGCAGAAGATAAAGGTACGCGGAGTCAGAGGAAATGTATTAGCATGGATAGAGAATTGGCTGGCTAACAGAAAGCAGAGAGTCGGGATAAATGGGTCCTTTTCGGGTTGGAAATCGGTGGTTAGTGGTGTGCCACAGGGATTGGTGCTGGGACCACAACTGTTTACAATATACATAGATGACCTGGAAGAGGGGACAGAGTGTAGTGTAACAAAATTTGCAGATGACACAAAGATTAGTGGAAAAGCGGGTTGTGTAGAGGACACAGAGAGGTTGCAAAGAGATTTAGATAGGTTAAGCGAATGGGCTAAGGTTTGGCAGATGGAATACAATGTCAGAAAGTGTGAGGTCATCCACCTTGGGTAAAAAAAAAGTCAAAGGGAATTATTTGAATGGGGAGAAATTACAACATGCTGCAGTGCAGAGGGACCTGGGGGTCCTTGTGCATGAATCCCAAAATGTTAGTTTGGAGGTGCAGCATGTAATCAGAAAGGCGAATGGAATGTTGGCCTTCATTGCGAGAGGGATGAAGTACAAAAGCTGGGAGGTCCTGCTGCAACTGTATAGGGTATTGGTGAGGCCGCACCTGGAGTACTGCGTGCAGTTTTGGTCACCTTACTTAAGGAAGAATATACTAGCTTTGGAGGGGGTACAGAGACGATTCACTAGGCTGATTCCAGAGATGAGGGGGTTACCTTATGATGATAGATTGAGTAGACTGGATCTTTACTCGTTGGAGTTCAGAAGGATGAGGGGTGATCTTATAGCAACATTTAAAATAATGAAAGGGATAGACAAGATAGAGGCAGAGAGGTTGTTTCCACTGGTCGGGGAGACTAGAACTAGGGGGCACAGCCTCAAAATACGGGGGAGCCAATTTAAAACCGAGTTGAGAAGGAATTTCTTCTCCCAGAGGTTTGTGAATCTGTGGAATTCTCTGCCCAAGGAAGCAGTTGAGGCTAGCTCATTGAATGTATTTAAGTCACAGATGGATAGATTTTTAACCAATAAGGGAATTAAGGGTTACGGGGAGCGGGCGGGTAAGTGGAGCTGAGTCCACGGCCAGATCAGCCATGATTTTGTAAATGGTGGAGCAGGCTTGAGGGGCTAGATGGCCTACTCCTGTTCCTAATTCTTATGTTCTTATGTTCAAATGAACAGGTTACCTGACCCTCTGATGGACAAGGCACTGCAGTTACACCCACTGCTGACGTGGTGTGGAAAGCGAGACATCGGCCACCAACACAGCTCGACAACTGACGCTGCGCTGCTGCTTCCGATACCTGGAGTAAGACTAACTGAATGGAGAGGGATTATAGTGGACTACGCAACAGGGGACGGGGAGGGAGGGGAGTCTCATGTTCTGTGATTTAAGGGTGGAACGCTATTGGGACCTTTCGCAATCTTCCGTTTGCTAATTATTTAAAGATGGGCCAGTAATTCTAGCGCTCGGGATATCTGTTTCACAGGCTTAAAATCAATCCAGCTGTGATCCTGATTTATCGAGTCTAATTTAGACCATAAATAACTCAGCAACCTCTCACTTATTACAGCAGATAAACTGGAAGGTCATCTACAAGTACAATTACGTTTTGATGACATCAGACTGTTGACAGCAGTAATTGATGGAAGTTTTGACTTGATTTTCTAGACTTGACTATTCCAACGCAATTCTGCCTGGCCTCCCACGTTCTACCGTCCATAAACTTGAGCTCATCCAAAACTCGGCTGCCCGTGTCCTAACTTGCACCAAGTCCCGTTCACCCATCACCTATGTGCTCGCCGACCTACACTGGCTCCTGGTTGAGCAACGCCTCAATTTCAAAAATCTCATCCTTGTTTCCAAATCCCTCCATGGCCTTGCCCCTCCCTATCTCTGTGATCTCCTCCAGACTTATAATCCCCCGAGATTTCTGCGTTCCTCTCATTCTGCCCTCATGAACATCCCCGATTTTAATCGCTCCACCATTGGCGGCCGTGCCTTCTGTTGCTTAGGCCCCGAGCTCTGGAACTCCCTCCCTGAACCTCTCTACCTCTCTTTCCTCCTTTAGACGCTCCTTAAAATCTACCTCTTAGACCAAGCTTTTGGTAATCTGCCCTAACATCTCCTTATGTGGCTCGACATCAAATTTTTGTTTTTTGATCAAACTCCTGTGAAGGGAAGCATTCCACGCTACTATTAGGGCGCTAACAGGGCAGTGGCATGGGAGGCTGACTGAAGTTGTGGCGCTCGGATTCCGGCATCCTAACGCCTAAAGAGGGAAGGTGAGATCGACCAGCTCAAAACCGGCAGAGAAAGCAAGGCCGGTCAGTCAAACAGTACAAACAGGTAAGTAATGCAATTTAAAATGAATTCATTTGATTGCAGCCACTTAGCTTCTCCTCCGCAGCCGTTCTGCTCCAATGCTTGGTGGGATCACCTGCTGCATCCGTCGGGAACAGCGCCTGCCGGTAAAGTAGGTGATCCAATGCAATTCTGCCGCCGCAGCGCCAAGGGGGCGTTGGACGCTCGATGATGTCACCACATGGGTGGCACTAGAGTGCACAGCGGTACCTCTGAGCACCGCCCCCATCGCTCCATTGAGGTTTTTGGGAGGCGAGGACAGCGTCAGTTGGTGCTTAGCGGCCCGTTACCGGCTCTCTCCGGCGCCAAGCCAATTAATTTTTAGCCCAAGGGTGTAAAAATCTGGAACTCTCTTCCCCCAAAAGGCAGTGAATGTTGGGGGGCGAACAATTGGAGCTTTCAAGACTGAGATCGACAGATTTCGGTTCACTACGGGTATCAAGCAATGTTCCCCCAATTTTAAATTTGGGCGCGCGGTTCCTTTAATGGGCTGTGCGACCCATTCAAAGTTTTGTGCTTGCGCAAAATTTGACATTGGAAAAACCGGTCCTGGGCTGCGCGGGTCTGGCAGACAGTTGTCTGGCTTAGCGGAAACGTTGGTATCAAGCGATATGGAGCAAAGGTGGGAAAATGGAGTCGAGGTACAGATCAGCTGTGATCGAATTGAATTGCAGAGGAGGCTCAAGGGGCTGAATGCTCTACTCTTGTTCCTAATGTTACTAGGTTGCCATATCCAATCACGCTGAAGCCCCTCAGCGATCTCCCCTCAGCCTTGATGACCGATGGCAAAGTGCTTGGAAGAACTGCGACATATAGAATGGATTCCTTAGAGGACCCCACGGTACAGCCTGAAGGATTAAACCTTCCTCACAAACAGTGGACGACCATCAAACACCTCAGAACCGGTCATGGTCGATGCTGCCATCTTCTCCATAGATGGAAGATTTAAAAAAAAAGACTTGTATTTATATACCACTTTTCACGACCAGCGGACATCTCAAAGTACTTTACAGCCAATGAAGTACTTCTGGAGTGTAGTCACTGTTGTAGTGTGGGAAACGTGGCAGCCAATTTGCGCACAGCAAGCTCCCACAAACAGCAATGTGATAATGACCGGATAATCTGTTTTTGTTACGTTGTTTGGGGAATAAATATTGGCCAGGACACCGGGGATAATAACTCCCCTGCTCTTCTTCGAAATAGTGCCGTGGTATCTTTTACGTCCACTTGAGAGGGCAGACAGGGCCTCAGTTTAACGTCTCATCCGAAGGATGAACCTCCGACAGTGCAACACTCCCTCAGTACTGCATTGGGGGCGTAGCCTAGATTCATGTGGGATTTGCCCACAACCTTCTGATTCAGAGGCGAGAGTGCTATCCACTGAGCCATTGGCTGACACAACCTAAAGCATCCCCATCATGCGACTGCGGAGCTCCTAATCAGATCCTGGAGCATATCATCGAGCATTGCCCTCAGAGGAAAATCGCAGGCAGCCTACAAGATATCCACGCTGTTACACTGGAATCTTTGGCCTGGATATCTGACCTAGACATTGACATTTGATTGCTTTGCTACTACCATACGAAAGAAGACTCCTCCCATGGAAAAGGAGGCAAAGGCTATTCCCTTTCCTTTGAATTTGGGGTAATTTCTTTCACTGCCTCGAGCATTCCTCAGCAACGTAGCTGAGAACGCTGGACCCATTAGGAGACCCATTGTTACTCCCTACATCACCCAAGTCACAAGGGCCCCCTTACTCATAGAATAAACTTCACATCCCATTGATTTCCCCCTCAGAATCTTTATATGAATCGCAAGACATCCTCATTAACACAGAAACATAAAAATTAGGTGCAGGAGCAGGCCATTCGACCCTTCGAGCCTGCAACGCCATTCAATAAGGTCATGGCTGATCATTCAACCTCAGTACCCCTTTCCTGCTTTCTCTCCATACCCCTTGATCTCTTTGGCCATAAGGGCCATATCTAACTCCCTTTTGAATATATCTAACGAACTGGCCTCAACAACTCTCTGCGGTAGGGAATTCCACAGGTTAACCAATCTCTGAGTGAAGCAGTTTCTCCTCATCTCGGTCCTAAATGGCTTACCCCTTATCCTTCGACTATGTTCCCTGGTCCTGGACTTCCCCAACATCGGGAACATTCTTCCTGCATCTAACATGTCCAGTCCCGTTAGAATTTTATATGTTTCTATGAGATCCCCTCTCATCCTTCTAAACTCCAGTGAATACAGGCCCAGTCGATTCAGTCTCTCCTCATATGTCAGTCCTGCCATCCCGGGAATCAGTCTGGTGAACCGTCGCTGCACTCCCTCAATAGCAAGAACGTCCTTCCTCAGATTAGGAGACCAAAACTGAACACAATATTCCAGGTGAGGCCTCACCAAGGCCCTGTACAACTGCAGTAAGACCTCCCTGCTCCTATACTCAAATCCCCTAGCTATGAAGGCCAGCATACCATTTGCCTTCTTTACCGCCTGCTGTACCTGCATGTCAACTTTCAATGACTGATGTACCATGATACCCAGGTCTCGTTGCACCTCCCCCTTTCCTAATCTTCCACCATTCAGATAATACTCTGCCTTCGTGTTCTTGCCACCAAAGTGGATAAACTCACATTTATCTACATTATACTGCATCTTCCACGCGTTTGCCCACTCACTAACCTGTCCAAGTCACCCTGCAGCCTTTTAGCGTCCTCATCACAGCTCACACCACCATCCAGCTTAGTGTCATCTGCAAACTTGGAGCTATTACACTCAATTCCCTCATCCAAATCATTAATGTATATTGTAAATAGCTGGGGTCCCAGCACTGAGCCCTGCGGCACCCCACTAGTCACTGCCTGCCATT
This sequence comes from Pristiophorus japonicus, assembly GCF_044704955.1. Taxonomy (NCBI): domain Eukaryota; kingdom Metazoa; phylum Chordata; class Chondrichthyes; family Pristiophoridae; genus Pristiophorus; species Pristiophorus japonicus. The sequence goes on from NW_027251096.1 coordinate 33,763, forward strand.
CTGAAAAGGACCCGTTTATCCCGACTCTCTGCTTCCTGTCTGCCAACCAGTTCTCTATCCACGTCAGTACATTACCCCAAATACCATGTGCTTTAATTTTACACACCAATCTCTTGTGTGGGGCCTTGTCAAAAGCCTTTTGAAAGTCCAAATACACCACATCCACTGGTCTTAGCTGACATCGCTTAAGTCAGCGTAGATCGGGGGATTACGCTGACCATTTGTGATCTATGTGGTTCAGTATCACACACGAGGTGCATTTACCCATCGGGCGAGGCCTGAAAAAGCATATTTTAAGTGTTGGTCCACATGCTTTCTGCAAGTTAGTCCATTTGCAAGTTTGACCTCAAACACCTTACTCCCTTCTTTGGCTACGACAGTGCCAGCAAGCCATTTGGGACCATGTCCATAGTTGAGTACCAATACAGGGTCATTGACTTCAATATCGCGTGACAAATTTGCGCGATCATGGTACACGCTTTATTGATGCCGCCTGCCCTCGACATGATCATGGAGATCAGGGTGGACTAGAGAGAGCCTTGTTTTGAGTGCCCTTTTCATGAGCATCTCGGCAGGGGGAACCCCGGTGAGCGAATGGCCGGTGAGCGAATGGGGTCTTGTGCGGTAGCTGAGCAGGACTCAGGACAGGCGGGTCTGCAGGGAGCCTTCCGACATGCATTTCAAGCTTTGCTTGATGGTTTGGATTGCCTGTTCTGCCTGGCCATTAGATGCGGGTTTGAACGGGGCAGATGTGACGTGCTTGATCCCATTGCGGGTCATGAATTCCTTGAATTCAGCACGGCCCATTGTCGCTGACAAGGACATCAGGCAGGCCGTGCGTGGCAAACATGGCTTGTAGGCTTTCGATGGTGGCAGTGGACGTGCTTACAGACATTATTACACACACAATGCATCCACAACAACCAAACACATTTTGCCTAAAAACGGGCCAGCGAAGTCAACATGGATCCTAGACCACGGTTTGGAGGGCCATGACCACAAACTTAGCAGTGCCTCCCTGGATGCATTGCTCAGTTGAGAGCAAGTGTTGCACTGGCACACGCATGACTCTAAATCTGAGTCGATGCCGGGTCACCACACATGGGATCTGGCTATAGCTTTCATCATTACTATGCCTGCGTGGGTACTGTGTAGGTCGCGTATGAATGTTTCCCTGCCTTTCTTAGGCAAAACCACGTGATTACCCCACAAAAGACAGTCCGCCTGTATGGACATTTCGTCTTTGCGCCGCTGGAACGGCTTGATCTCTTCATGCATCTCCGCTGGACACTGGACCAGTTCCCATGGAGGACACAGTTTTTTTACAAGGGACAGTAAAGGATCCTGACTGGTCCAGGTCCTGATCTGGCAGGCCGTAACGGGTGACTTTTCATTTTCAAATGTATCCATCACCAAGAGCAAGTGCAGGTTGTGCCATTTCCAACCTGATGGTGAGCAATGGTAGCCGGTTGAGAGCATCAGCGCCTGTGCCTGGCCTGTGGCGAATTACATAATTATATGGAGACAGCATGAGTGCCCATCTTTGGATGCGAGCAGAGGCATTGGTATTAATACCTTTGCTCTCTGAGAATAGCGATACGAGTGGCTTATGGTCAGTTTCTAACTCGAACTTAAGCCCAAACAGATACTGGTGCATTTTTTTCACCCCGTAAACGCATGCCAGAGCTTCTTTTTCAATCATGCTGTAGGCCCTTTCGGCCTTGGACAAACTCCTGGATGCATAAGCGACCGGTTACAATGTTCCCGATTCGTTTGCTTGTTGTAACACACACCCGACCCCGTACGAAGACGCATTGCAAGCTAGCACTAAACATTTATATAGGTCATACAGAACAAGCAGTTTGTTGGAACATAACAGATTTCTGGCTTTCTCAAAAGCAGTCTCTTGTGATTTCCCCCTTACCCAGTCATCTCCCTTGCGTAGCAACACATGTAGGGGTTCTAGCAAGGTGCTTAACCCGGGTAGGAAATTACCGAAATAGTTGAGGAGTCCCAGGAATGACCGCAGCTCCGCCACGTTCTGTGGTCTCGGCGCGTTCTTGATGGCCTCCGTCTTGGCGTTGGTGAGGCTGATGTCGTCTGCCGCGATTCTTCTCCCTAAGAACTCGACCTCTGGCACCAGGAAAACACACTTCGAGCGTTTCAACCCGAGTCCCACACGATCTAGCCGACTTAGAACCTCTTCCAGGTTCTGCAAATGTTCGATGGTGTCCCGACCTGTGATCAATATGTCGTCCTGGAAAACCACAGTGCGCGGAACCGACTTTAACAGACTCTCCATGTTCCTTTGGAAAATAGCCGCTGCCGATCGTATCCCAAACGGGCATCTATTGTAGATGAACAGACCTTTGTGCGTGTTGATGCAGTGAGGCCTTTCGAAGATTCCGCCAGCTCCTGCGTCATGTAGGCCAAGGTCAGGTCCAACTTGGTGAACGTCTTCCCTCCTGCCAGCGTCGCAAATAGGTCGTCTGCCTTGGGTAGCGGGTACGGGCCCTGCAACGAAAAACGGTTAATCGTTACTTTATAGTCCCCACAAATTCTGACCATGTTATCGCCCTTGAGAACCGGAACAATCGGACTGGCCCACTCGTTGAACTCAATCGGCGCGATGATGCCCTCTTGTTGCAGCCTGTCCAGCTTGATCTGCACTTTCTCTCGCATCATGTATGGCACCGCACGTGCCTTGTAGTGGATGGATCGTGTACCGGGAACCAAGTGGATCTGCACCTTCCCAGAGAAATTTCCAATGCCTGGCTCAAACAACGATGGGGACTTGCTCAAAACCTGGGCACATGAGGCGTCAGCGACAGACGAAAGTGCTCGGATGTCGTCCCAGTTCCAGCGGATTTTTCCCAGCCAGCTTCTGCCGAACAGTGTGGGACCATCTCCTGGTACAATCCATAGTGGTAGTTCGTGCACCGCTCCATCATAGGAGACTTTTACTGCTGCAATGCCAATTACAGGGATCAGCTCTTTAGTGTAAGTTCTCAGCTTGGTATGAATAGGGCTCAGCTTGGGCCTTTGTGCCTTGTTGCACCACAGCCTCTTGAAGACCTTTTTGCTCATAATAGACTGACTCGCACCCGTGTCCAATTCCATAGAGACTGGAATTCCGTTCAATTCAACTTTTAATATGATCAGTGGACATTTCATGGTGAAGGTGTGTACCCCGTAGACTTCTGTCTCCTCAGTTCAAGTCTCTAATTCAGTTTGTTCTGCCATGGATCGGTCTTCCTCTGTAACGTGGTGGTTTGCAGGGTTTGCAGCTCATCTGCACATTCGCTGGAGGTGTCCCATTGTTCCATAGCCTTTGCACGCATAGTGTTTGAAACGGCATTGATCGGCTCGATGATCAGCTCCGCAGCGCCTCGCATTCACACTTGATGGCAGACTCGGAGTCATCTGAGGTCGTGCAGCTGCAGGCGTATACGTTCTGCCATATGTATTCCTGCCTAAAAACGACGTTACTTTGTGTACAGTACTTGCCGATGCATCTTTACGCTGCAAAATTTGTTTGGTGTTATCGCTGGTGGACATAAATGCCTGGGCTATCGTTATGGCTTTGCTCAGGTTCGGTGTTTCAACAGTCAATAGTTTGCACCGGATAACCTCATGGCCAATGCCAAGCACAAAAAAGTCTTTAGCATTTGCTCCAGGAATCCACCGAATTCGCAATGTCCTGCAAAGTGCCTTAGTTCGGCGACGTAGCTCGCCACTTCCTGGTCTTCAGACTGTTGACATGTATAAAATCGATATCTTGCCATCAGAATGCTCTCCTTCAGATTTAGGTGCTCCTGGACCATGGTACACAGTTCTTCATACGATTTGGTTGTTGGTTTCACTGGAGCAAGAAGATTCTTCATGAGGCCATAGATTGTTGCCCCGCAGACAGTGAGGAGGATCGTCCTTCGTTTGGCAACGTTCTCATTCCCTTCCAGCTCATTGGCCACGAAGTATTGGTCGAGTCGCTCCACGAAGGCTTCCCAATCGTCACCTTCTGAGAATTTCTCCAGGATACCAACAGTTCTCTACATTTTCGCGTGATGATTCATTACCTATTACTCGTCGCCAGTTTTTATGTCTCAAATAAAGCAATGTGACTGAGTACTGGAGGTTGAGTAAGTGTGATCTTAGTCTCTTTATTCTGACTCCAGAGTGCTGGCACACAATGGAAGGCCTGCTTATATACAGTGCTCCCAAGGGATGCTGGGATCCCTTGGGACTCCAACAGATGCGTCCTCTGGTGGCAGTAGAATGCTAGTTACAAGGTGTTGCATACATAACACTTTTGACTTATCACAAACTTGTCTCCTATTTTTCCACCATGGCCTCATTGGAAGAACATAAGAACATAAGAAATAGGAGTAGGAGTAGGCCATATGGCCCCTCGAGCCTGCTCCGCCATTAAATCATTGACCTCAAATCTGGCACCAAGCTTATGGTCTACAGGGCAATAGTGATACCCGCCCTCCTGTATGGCTCAGAAACGTGGACCATATACAGTAGACACCTCAAAGCGCTGGAGAAGTACCACCAACGCTGCCTCTGCAAGATCCTGCAAATCCCCTGGGAGGACAGACGCACCATCAGTGTTCTTGATCAGGCCAACATCCCCAGCATTGAAGCACTGACCATACTCGACCAGCTCTGTTGGGCAGGCCGCATCATCCGCATGCCCGACACGAGACTTGCAAAGCAAGCGCTCTACTCGAAACTCCTACACGGCAAGCGAGCCCCAGGTAGGCAGAGGAAACGTTTCAAGGACACCTTCAAAGCCTCCTTGACAGAGTGCAACAGCCCCACCGGCACCTGGGAGTCCCTGGCCCAAGACTGCCCAAAGTGGAGGAAGATCATCCGGGAGGGCAGTGAGCACCTCGAGTCAGAGAAATTCTCAGAAGGTGACAATTGGGAAGCCTTCATGGAGCGACTCGAGAGCATGCAGAAACCAAGCGCAGGCAGCGGAAGGAGCGTGCGGCAAACCAGACTCCCCACCCTCCCTTTCCTTCAACGACTATCTGTCCCACCTGTGACAGAGACTGTAATTCCCGAATTGGACTGTACAGTCAGCTGAGAACTCACTTTTAGAATGGAAGCAAGTCTTCCTCGATTTCAAGGGACTGCCTATGATGATGATGATGGCTAATCATCGACCTCAACTTCACTTTCCCGCACGATCTCCATATCCTTCAATTCCCCTAGACTCCAAAAATCTCTCTATCTCGGCCTTGAATATATTCAGAGCATCCATAGCCCTCTGGGGCAGAGAATTCAAAGATTCACAACCCTCCGATTGAAGAAATTCCTCCTCATCTTTGTCTTAAATGGTCTACCCCTATCCTGAGACTGTGCCCCCTGGTTCTAGACACTCCAGCCCAGGGAAACAGCCTCTCAGCGGAAACCTGCCATGACCACTAATCAATAAATAATAGCCCAACGGCAAGTTGTATTCCAAACTGATGGGGTCTTGTTAGCAAAAAGCTAATCGCTACATCATCCGCACTTTTGATCTGTCACTTTGTTGGAGATCATCCTTTATCTTAATGTTCACCGCCACTATTAATAAATAAAGGAGAAAAATAAACCCATCAAAATAATTAGCCCCTGGCCTACACAAACAACGGCAGCCGGGTTTTAATCACCCACTAGTTGGCATGCTGTTACGCAAAGTATAATTAATGTTATTGTGCAACCCGATCTGGCTGTTGCCTTTTCCCTCGGAACATCCATTACTTTCGCTGCCTGACACTTACAGCGGCCCCGAGCTGAGGTGTCGCCGGATACAGTGATGGAATATGGAAACGCCAAGGTCTGTCGCTTTGCATCATCAATCTGGGGCCTGTGTGAATGGGGCCTCCCCAGCTGCCTGCTCCATGTTGAATTCCTTGGGGGCAGCCAGTGGTAGCCCGGAGGCTGGAGAGGGCAGAAGCTTTCTGCCACGTTTAAGAACATAAGAAATAGGAGCAGAAGTCGGCCATACGGCTCCTCGAGCCTGCTCCACCATTCAATAAGATCATGGCCGATCTGATCCTGGCCTCAACTCCACTTCCCCGCCCGCTACCCATAATCTTTCACTCCCCTATCGTTCAAAAATCTGTCTATCTCCACCTTAAATATATTGAACGACCCAACCTCCACAGCTCCCTGGGGCAGAAAATTCCACATATTTACGACCCTCTGAAAGAAGAAATTTCTCATCTCCATTCTAAATGTGCAACCACTTATTCTTAAACTGTGCCCCCTGGTTCTAGATTCCCCACGAGTAGAAACCTCCTCACTGCATCTACCTTGTTGAGCCACCTCAGTATGGTATATGTATCAATAAGATCACCTCTCATTTAGAATCATAGAAATCATAGAAATTTACAGCACCGAAGGAGACCATTTTGGCCCATCGTGTCACCGCCGGCCGACAAAGAGCTATCCAGCCTAATCTCACTTTCCAGCTCTTGGTCCGTAGTCCTGTAAGCTATGGCACTTCAAGTGACATTCAAATACTTTGTAAATGTGGTGAGGGTTTCTGCCTCTACCACCCTTTCAGGCAGTGAGTTCCAGACCCCCACCACCCTCTGGATGAAGAAATCTCCTCTTAAATTCCTTTGAAACCTCTTACCATTTACTTTAAATCTATGCCCCCTGGTTGTTGACCCCTCTGCTGAGGGAAATAGGTCCATCCTATCCATTCTATCTAGGCCCCTCATAACTTTATACACCTCAATAAGGTCACCCCTCAGCCTCCTCTGTTCCAAGGAAAACGTTTAAAAGGCTGCGATCATTTTCCGCCTCAGCGGGTTTTCTGAACCCGTGGAATATTCTGGCGAAGGGAAACATGCTCTGTTCCCGGTAATGAGGAGCAGAGCTAAGACAAGAACCAATAAACGTGCTTCACAACGAATGCCTATCCAGGTACTAATGACCTTTGTCAAGCACAAAGGGTTTCAAGACCACTTATTTTGAAAAAGGTTTTTCACTAAAATGGATCCCTGTATTTACCTTTACGTCACGATGAAAACATCCATTCTTGATGAAAACATCCATTAAAAAACTGTCTGCAAAGCCACATTTTCCCAGGGCAGAGTCCTTGGGTTCAGGTCACAGAGCTCTACACACACGCATATTTTCCTGAATTGTGCAATTAAATTTAGGGTGAGCCGATTTCTCCTGTGAACTTTGCAGTACTTGCACCAACTCACGTGGCCTTTAACCCCCTGGGAGCAAATACCTTTACTTTATGGTTAATAGATTAACATTATGGACAGTTACTTTCAGCCTGCACGCTGATGCTGTACTAACAACTCCCTTTAAACAGATCGAAGATTTTTTTTTTATACTTGCATTTATATAGTGCCTTTCACGACCACTGGACGTCCCAAAGTGCTTTACAGCCAATGAAGCACTTTTTGGAAGAGTAGTCACTGTTGTAATGTGGGAAACGCGGCAGCCAATTTGTGCACAGCAAGCTCGCACTAACAGCAACGTGATAATGACCAGATAATCTGTTTTAGTGATGTTGGTTGAGGAATAAATATTGGTTTCAAGGACACCTCAAAACCTCCTTGATAAAATACAACATCCCCACTGACACCTGGGATTCCCTGGCCAAAGGCCACCCTAAGTGAAGGAAGAGCATCCAGGAGGGCGCTGAGCACCTCGAATCTCGTCGCCGAGGGCATGCAGAAAGCAAACCCAGGCAGCGGAAGGAGCGTGCGGCAAACCAGACTCCCCACCCACCCTTTCCTTCAACCACTGTCTGTCCCACCTGTGACAGAGACTGTAATTCCCATATTGGACTGTACAGTCACCTGAGAACTCACTTTTAGAGTGCAAGCAAGTCTTCCTCGATTTTGAGGGACTGCCTATGATGATGAAATATTGGGCAGGTCACCGGGGATAACTCTCCTGGCTCTTCTTCAAAATAGTGCCATCCACTTGAGAGCGCTGATGGGGCCTCAGTTTAAAATCTCATTCAACAGTGCAGCACTCCCTCAGCACTGGAGTGTCAGCCTAGATTTTTGAGCTCAAGTCTCTCGAGTAAGACTGGAATCTTCTGACTCAGAGGCGAGGGAGACTCTGAGGCACAGCTGACATCTATGGACCAATAGTGTTCAGATACAGATTTAAGATAAAGATCTACATGAGATGGAGATTTATTTTATTTTATTTTATGTTATGATCTGGAATGCATGGCCGGAAGCAAATTCAATAACATAAGAATTAGGAGCAGGAGTAAGCCATACGGCCCCTCGACTTTCCTGCATTATCCCTATATCCTTTGATTCACAATATTCAAAAATCTATCAATCTCTGTCATGAATATACTCAACGACTGAGCCCCCACAGCCCTCTGGGGTAGAGAATTCCAAAGATTCACCATCCTCTGAGTGAAGAAGTTGCTCCTCATCTCAGTTCTAAATGGCCGACCCCTAATTCTGAGGCTGTGACCCCTGGTTCTAGACTCCCCAGCCAGAGGAAACATCCTCCCTGCATCTACCTTGTCAAGCCCTGTAAGAATTTTGTACATTTCAATGAGATCACCTCCCATTCTTCTAAACTCGAGAGAATATAGGCCCAGAGGTGGAATATTAAGAGAAGAAAGGGAGGCATAGTATGAACTCGAAGGGGGATCTGGTCAAGTATCTCGTTGGGAACAGGATAGGTAGGTGAGTGGGTCAGGTAACAACGAGCACAATTAGGTTTCCGTGCTGCCTCGGTCTTTGGAAGGCAGCAGATCAGTGCTGAAAAGTGTGGACGGAAAAACGTTCTTGAGCTTTGCCAGATTTTCTTTGGGATTTGCTGCATCGCCAGTCAGAATCACACGGAATGTATGCTTTTCCGAAATGGGCCAGAATGCGCCTGTAACCGGTCAATGAATATGCATCCATCGTTCATGTCAGCTGTGGCTCAGTGGGTAGTTCTTTCGCCTCCGAGTCAGAAGGTTGTGGGTTCAAGTCCCACTCCAGAGACTTGAGCACATAAATCTAAGCTGACATTCCAGTGCAGTGCTGAGGAAGTGCTGCACTGTCGGAGGTGCAGTCTTTCGGATGAGATGTTAAACCGAGGCCCCATCTGCCCTCTCAGGTATGATATCCCATGGCACTATCTCGAAGACGAAGAGGGGAGTTATTCCTGGTGTCCTGGGCCAATATTTATCCCTCAAACAATGTAACAAGAAACAGATTATCTGGTCATTATCACATTACTGTCTGTGGGAGCTTGTTTGTGCGCAAATTGGCTGCCACATTTCCTACATTCACCATCATAGGCAGTGCCTCGAAATTGAGGAAGACTTGCTTCCACTCTAAAAGTAAGTTCTCAGACGGCTGTACAGTCCAATACGGGAATTACAGTCTCTGTCACAGGTGGGACAAACAGTGGTTGAAGGAAAGGGTGGGTGGGGAGTCTGGTTTGCCATACGTTCTTCTGCTGCCTGCGCTTGTTTTCTGCATGCTCTCGGCAACGAGACCCGAGGTGCTCAGCGCCCTCCCGGATGCTCCTCCTCCATTTAGGGCGATCTTGGGCCAGGGATTCCCAGGTGCGGGTAGGGATGTTGCTCTTTTTCATGGAGGCTTTGAGGGTGTACTCGAAACGTTTCCTCTGCCCACCTGGGGCTCGCTTGCCGTGTAGGAGTTCCGAATAGAGCGCTTGCTTTGGGAGTCTCGTGTCAGGCATGCGGACGATGTGACCTGCCCAACAGAGCTGGTCGAGCGTGTTTAGTGCTTCGATGCTGGGGATGTTGGCCTGAGCAAGAACACTGACGTTGGTGCATCTATTCTCCCAGTGGATTTGCAGGATCTTGTGGAGGCAGCACTGGTGGTACTTATCCAGCGCTTTGAGATGTCTATTGTATATGGTCCACGTCTCTGAGCCATTTTGGAAGGCGGGTATTACTACTGCCCTGTAGACCATAAATTCGATGCCAGATCTGAGGCCCTGATCTTCAAACAATCTCTTCCTCGGGCAACTGAAGGCTGCGCTGGCACACTGGAGGGGGTGTTGGACCTCGTCGTCGATGTCTGCCTCATTGACGTTAGGCTCCGAGGTATGGAAAGTGGTCCACGTTGTCCAAGGCCGTGTCGTAGATTTTGATGACTGGGGGGCAGTGCTGTGTGGCGGGGTCAGGTTGGTGGACGACCTTTGTCTTACGATGTTTAGCGTGAGACCCAATGCTATCGTATGCCTTGGTGGATTGTTGACGATGGCTTGGAGTTCGGTCTGAATGTGCGCAGACGCAAGCGTCGTCCTCGCACTGTAGTTCGATGACAGAGGATGGGATGGTCATAGATCTAGCCTGGAGGCGACTAAGATTGAACAGGTTCCCATTGGTTCTATAGTTTAGTTCCACTCCAGCAGGGAGCTTGTTGAGAATGAGATGGAGCATTGCAGCAAGGAAGATCAAGAAAAGCGTTGGTGCGATGACGCAGCCCTGCTTGACCCTGGTCCGGACGTGGATTGGGTCTGTGGTGGATCCGTTGGTCAGGATCACGGCTTGCATGTCATTGTGGAGCAGGCGGAGGAGGGCGACAAACTTTTGGGGGCAGCCGAAACGGAGGAGGACATTCCATAGTCCCTCGCGGTTAACAATGTCAAAGGCTTTACTCTGTCATCGACGCTAGTGTCCTCGGCTCCATCCCTCAGCATGCTACCCACCACCATCTCAGCAAAACCCCAGCCCTGCACGAAATAGAAAAGGCCATCAGTCAGCTCAAGAACAAGGCGGCATCAGGAGCAGATGGAATCCTCGCCGAGGCACTAAAGTATGGCAGAGAAGCACTATTGTCACGAATACATGACCTCATCTCTCTTATCTGGAAGGAGGAGTGCATGCCAGGAGATCTCAGATGCTGTAATCGTGACCATCTTCAAAAAAGGGGACAAGTCCAACTGCGGTAACTACAGAGGAATCTCCCTGCTGTCGGCCACTGGGAAAGTCAATGCAAGAATTCCCTCCTCAATCGTCTTCTCCCGTGGCCGAAGAGCTCCTCCCAGAGTCGCAATGCAGATTCGTCCACTAAGAGGTACAACAGACATGATCTTCATCATGTGACAACTACAAGAGAAATGCAGGGAACAGCATCGACCCTTGTACATGGCCTCCTTTCATCTCACAAAGGCCTTTGACATTTCCTACATTACAACAGTGGCAACAGTCTAAAAGTACTTAATTGAAACGTCCGATGGTCATGAAAGGCACTGTATAATCATACAGAGTAACCAATTGTACTAACTGCTTTCTGCGCAGGCGTCATCCCGACACTCTGAATCGAACCAGGTAGTGGGGACCCAAACCGCTGAGCCCCGAGCCTCTGACCGGGCCCCAGGGGGAGGGGTGGGGAGAGCAACGGTGGGGGAGGGTAGAACTGCGGCCGGGAGAGAGCGAGAGAGAGAGACAGAGAGAGAGAGAGAGAGAAAGAAAGAGCCGATGGGGGTAGGGCTGGGGGGTAGAACGGCGGCGGGGAGAGAGAGCGAGGTAGAGCTTGGGCAGGGGGGGTGGAGAAAGACCGCCTTTGGGGGGGGGGGGGAGGAGGAAGAGAGAGAGAGAAAGAGAGAGAGAGAGAGAGAGAGAGAGAGAGAGAGAGAGAGTGCCTTGGCGGGGGGGGGGGGGGGTGGGGGGGAGAGAGAGAGAGAGTGCTGGGGGGGCAGCAAGAAAGAGAGTGCCTTGGGCGGGGGAAGAGAGAGAGCGCCTTGGGGGGGGGGGGCGGTGAGAAGAAAGAGAGAGCCTTGCGGGGTAGTGGGGGGGGGAGAAGAGAGAGCCTTATGGGGTGGGGTGGGAAAAGAGAGAGAGACACACTTGGGAGAGGTGCGGGGGGATCTGAGGGGAGAGAGGGAACTCAGGGAAAATGGATCACGTTCTTCCAACCCACTTTACACCCACACCTGATTTCTCGGAAATCTCGGTGCATGTGTTACAAGGGACATCATTGGAGTGGATGAAATCCAGAAGTCACGACACTGGTCACTCTTCACTTCATACCCAATAAACCTGTTAACGATCCGCACACAATGCCCCATCTATGGCCGGGGGGGGGGGGGGGGGGGGTTGGCGGGGGGTAAAGTCATTTGCCCACTTGTGCTTGTGTAAGGGACTTCGGCTGGTGGAGGCAGAATTTGTGCTGGTGTATGGGGCTTTGGCTGGGGGAGGGATGTATCCTCTCTGACTTAAAAATGGATCATGTTACAATGTGCAATGTTAGGCTGGGCGGTTCCATTTACACATTCCTGAGAAACTTCTGGGTGTGGCTTATCCTCCAAGGGGACCAATCAGCAATAGGCCATGTGATAATGGAGAGCCAATCAGAGAAATGGCTGCCAGTTAGTACAAATAGTTGCATCCATAATCATTAGACTAACTGCTGCCCGTTTAATTCCCATGAAATATTCCCCTGTAAGCTGCTGCAACTGGGAGCTGGAAACAGCGCGGCGCCCTCTACAGGACATCTGGGAGCTGTGTGAACAGGACAAGCAACTGTGTATCTCCTTAACCAATCAGGATTGTTCATGAACAGCGCAGACTCTGAACAAAGATGTGTCAGTTAGAATAGCGAAATCAATGTCAAATCAGATACAGAAAGCAAAATAAAGAGAGGGAAAGAAAGATTGGATTGAGAGAGAGAGAGCGAGAGATAAAGGAGAAAAAATGAAAAAGTCAAAAGGATTAAAAAAAAAATCTCCAACAACAATTAAAAACAAAGGATGAGACTCCACATCTGTAATAGTTCATTTTCAGTGTCAGAGAGGTTGTTTGGCAGTAATTAAGACTTATCACGCCATTGAAAAGGGTACTCAGACTGAAATGGACTAGCCCCAACTTCCTGAGGCGAGTTTAGTCTGTATCTACCATCCAAGTACAGGAACCGTTCGATGCATTTAAATGCTGAGTCAGACAGTGAGATGTCGTTTTCGGGAAGCTAACTGCAGACATCTTGGACAGCAACTTCCGGACATCACGTTTAACCTTGCAGCTGGCCTCAACTGAAGTTGCTGTGTGATATGCGCATAAATAACGGTGAGCGCCATTAGCTTCACTGTTACTTTGACACTAAATTCTGACACTTTTAATTTTCCCTGACTTTACCACTTTGCTTTAATTTTCCTAGTTTATGTTTTAAAAAAAAATATATATTAATTTGGATGGGCTACCGCACCCTGCAATGCTAGCGCTGTTCTCCCGCTTTGAAGAAAAGACACTTGCTGTATCCCAACTGGGGTTAGGCTCTCCCCCAAAAACCTGCGACTGGGCAAATGAAGTAGGCAGTGCACAAGAGGCCAGGACTGGAGGAGCGCAGAGATTTCAGCGGATTGTGGGGCTGGAGGAGGTTATAGAGATAGGGAGGGGGCGAGGCCACGGAGGGGATTTGAAAATAAGGGTGAGAAGTTTATAATCAAGGCATTGCTGAACCGGGAGCCAATGTAGGTCAATGAGCACGGGAATGATAGGGGAACGGGACTTGGTAAGAGTTAGGATATAACAGTGTCAGCTGTGGCTCAGTGGGTAGCACACTCGCCTCGGAGTCAGAAGGTTGTGGACTCAAGTCCCCACTCCAGGAACTTGAGCACAAATAATCTAGGCTGACGCTCCCAGTGCAGTACTGAGGGAGTGCTGCACTGTCGGAGGTACTGTCTTTCGGATGATATGTTAAACCAAGGTCCTGTCTGCCCTCTCAGGTGAAGAAAAGCAGGGGAGTCCCTGGTGTCCTGGCCAATATTTATCCCTCAATCAACAGGACTAAAAGATTATCTGATCATTATCACACTGCTGTTTGTGGAGCTTGCTGTGCACAAATTGGCTGCTGCGTTTCCCATATTACAACAGTGACTGCACCTAATTCATTGGCTGTAAAGTGCTTTGGTACATCCGGTGGTCGTGAAAGGCGCTATATAAATACAAGTCTTTCTTTCTTTTCTTTTAACAGTGACTACACTTCAAAAAGTACTTCATTGGCCGTAAAACACTTTGGGATGTCTTGCCGTTATGAAAAATGCTATATAAATGCAAGTTCTTTCAGTTAATATCCTGGACAAATCGGGTTGAACATATAGGAAACAGATATTGGTGAGCACTACTTTTAGGGAAAATGATGTGGTGCAGCATGGATCCTGTGACAATTCCCACACTTGGTGCGATTTTGTGGCCAAGTATTTCAATGTTCATTGAAAAATGGCGGAGGCTTTTGAGGTTAAACCTCGCCTGGTGGTGTCACTTATCTTGCTATTTAAATAGAAAGAAAGACAGACAGACTTTCTTTTATATAGCACCTTATACAACCACCGGACATCCCAAAACACTTTACAGCCAATGACGTACTTTTTGAAGTGAAGTCACTGTTGTAATGTGGGAAATGCAGCAGCCAATTTGCACACAGCAAGCTCCCACAAACAGCAATGAAATAACGAACGAATAATCTGTTTTTTAAATAAAGTTGTTTGAGGGATAAATATTGGCCAGGAGTCCAGGGATAACTCCCTGCTCTTCTTTGAAATAGTGACATGGGATCTTTAATGTTCACCTGAGAGGGCACACAAGGCCTCGTTTTAACATCTCATCCGAAAGACGGCACCTCCAACAGTGCAGCACTCCATCAGTATTGCACTGGAGTGTCAACCTAGATTTTGTGCTCAAGTCTCTGGAGTTGGATAACCTTGTGACTCAGTGGCTGCGGCTGACACTTAAATGTGGAATTTGTAGGAGCAGAAGAAGGAGCTGCAGTTGCCCAGTGGCGAGCACCATCGGAGCAGGTCAGTGAGCAGCACGTGCAGGAGCAGGAGAGCAACGGCACCGAAGAGGGCGACTGGATTGGACATCACCAAGATCCAGGTCGCTTAATGGAGCGCGGGCAGGCACAGCAGGAGCGGTGAGGTCGGCCGAAGGAGCAGCGAGTGATCGTAGAGAGACGTGATCGGGGCCCAGGAGAGGCGTGAATTTGGGGCCCAGAAGAGGCGAGGACCTAGGGGCAGCATGGGCCAGCCCACACTGCGACATGTGTAGGCACTAGGTCCGTGCAGCAGAGCTGGTCTCCAGTCATCTTGATTAATCCTTGCTACTGGACCAAGACCTAGCTCTGTCAAGCCCGTGTGGTGGCTGGTGTGCAACGGCCACCACACGTTAAAAAAAATCCATGCACAGGCATCTTCCACCCTTCAAGATTTAGTTTGGGATCTGGAATATTAGGTCCTTCATTGAAACACCTGTGAACTTTTTGTGTGGAAGCAAGTCATCCTCGATTCGAGGGACTGCCTATGATGATGTCGTCGTCAGAGAAACAAATTTGCACATGACCCCTTGTTTTAAAGAGGCACAGCTAATGAGCATAAAGCAATCCTATAAAACTACATCATAATGTGTTTCCACTGTTAGATATTTATTCTCTCCCTTGGCCAACTGCAATTCATGGACTCGGCAGTAGAGGGCAGAGTTGACTGCAGTGACAGTTCCCGACAGCTCTGTGCAGTCACAGAGTTCCCTTGTCATTATGCTTCTTGAAACTGCAGTATTGCTTGCACTCTCTGTTTTGACAAACGTCATATTGAATAAAAAATCTAGCTAAGCAGTGATCCCTGATTAATAAGGAAGTAAGTTGCTGTTAGAAAATGTAAGTAGCCTCCAAACTGACTGATATAGGAGCAGGAGAAGGTCATTCAGCCCCTCGAGCCTGTTCCGCCATTAAATGAGATCATGGCTGATCTGTGACCTAATTCCATATACCCATTTTTGCCCCATATCCCTTAATACCTTTGGTTAACAAAAATCCATCAATCTCAGAGTTGAAAGGATGAATTGACACAGCACCAATTGCCGTTTGGGGAAGAGAGTTCCAAACTTCTACCACCCTTTGGGGCCAAAATTGGTGAAGGGCCCTGCCCAATTAAGTGCCCCCAATGGCCGCCATTGGGCAGGATTTTCATTAACAAGGTCTTTGAAAGGGCGGCAAAAGAGGGACTTACGCTGCCAATCTGGGCGGGAACTCCCAATCGCAGCAGCAAAAGCACTTGCCGCCCAAGTGCCGCCGAGGAGGGAGTCGGGCCCAGGGAGGGTCGCAGACCTGATATGGAAAATCATCCAAAAAAAACCCATCGGAACACCTTCAGGCGACCCCATCTAGGTAAGTCGCTGTAAAGAAAACATTTTAAAAAGGTTTGCTTACCTTTTTTTTTCCAGCTCTTCATACTTACCGTCGGGGATAGAACAGCTTCCAGCCAGCGGTCCTTCTCTGTTCTGGTGCTGACTCCCGCCCGCACCAATCTGGCATCTCGGCGGACGGGAGGTCATTTGCACCACTCAGCGGGCGGTTCCCAGCGGCTTGCCCCTCCCACCCGCTCCACACCAAATCGGAAGTGACACTGGGCGCAACTTCAAGAGGAATGTCGGCAGCAGTGGGTGGTAAGGCCATCAATTTCGGGCCCTTTTTGTGTAGAAGTATTTCCCAACTTCACTCCCTAAAGGTCATTTTTAGATGATGCCCCCAGTTCTAGAATCTTCAACCAGCAGAAATAGTTTCTCTCTATCTACCCTATCAGTTCCCCTTAATATCTTGAAAACTTTGATCAGATCAGCCCTTAACCTTCTAAATTCTAGGGAATACAACCTTAATCTGTGTAATCTCGCCTCATAATTTAACCCCTGGAGTCTAGGTATCATTCTGGTAAACCTACACTGCACTCCCTCCAAGGGCAATATATCCTTCCAAAGGAGTGGTGTCCAGAACTGCTCACAGTGCTCCAGGTGTGGTCTAACCAGGGTTTTGTACAGCTGCAGCATAACTTCTGTCCCCTTGTATTTGAGTCCTCTCGATATAAAGGCCAGCATTCCAGGAGCTTTTTTGATTATTTTCTGTACCTGGTAGGTCAACAGTCACAGCTCACCTTCCAAGGCCAATATATCCCAATAAGAAGTCATTATAAAAATTAAATTACACTTGTATGGTTTTATAGATTTGAATACTGCTAGCAGACCTTCTGTGGTGTTACTCACGGGCGGTCTCAGGTCTGGACTATGGGTATGCTGTTTAGCTGACAGCCTGTCCCTTTAAAGGCCACCATTCAGTATTCCTAGTGGGAAACAGATGAGCATGTATCCGTCACACTTTGTTGGACATAACTTAAACAGATTCTAGCTGCTTTTAAACTCAATTGTAACTGGTTTCCAGGCTCCGGGTCAGAGGAACACACCGTTCTGTAAACTCAGGTCATAGTAAAATTTAGCAGCAGAAGTATATCAAGCTAGAGTGCAATGAATGCCTGTTAGACTCAGACACAAATATAAAAATGATTGACAGACAGATGGAACATCAGCGATCGAGAAATACTTTATTAAAGACACATTTTAGAAGGCATTTCTCCATCTATCCACGAGGCCAAATTTATTTTGAAGAACACATGTTCTTTTTACTCTTTGAATCAAAACTCCAAGGGCTGGTTTTTCGGTCTCCTGCTGCTCCTGCTGCCCCTGTTAGCGTCCCGGAGGACGGGGGGTGGGGGGGGGGGTTAATGGCGGCAGTGAGCACTTCTGGCGGGCGGTCAGCTTCCAGCGCCCCGCTGGGGTTTTCGGGGCCGGTTTCGACGGGGTGCAGAGCATTATTGCCCGTGAGAGGCGAGCCGGTGCACACGCTCCTGGTTGCGACACCAGCTCGATATTTGGCTCCAGCCCGACCAGTAGCGCTGTGTAGAGCGACGTGCTGGGACCGCCTGTGGAAGCGGGCGTCCCGAGCTGTAGCGGTCGCAGTGAGGTAAGTAATGTCCACCTCAGGTAAGTGTGATTGTTTTTTTTGTGATTTATGTTGTGGTGCTATGAGCTATTTATTGGGGATATTTTTGGTGTATTTTTTTTCAGATTCCACCCCCCCCCCCCACCCTGAGGCCTCTCTAGTTCGCTCCGAGGCCGGCTGTTAGCTCAGGATTTTCAGTTGCTTACTGGCCTAGCACCCTAAAAGAGGCATGCAACACTTCCTTTCGCTCCCCACTCAGGGCCCAGCTGGTGAACTTTGCGGCAGCAGACGCAAACCATTTCCCGGCACAAAATTTACCGCTCCGCCCAGGACACCGCCCCAACTGAATTCCTCCCCCCAAATGTCACGTTTACTGACGTTTTTTTGGAAAGTATATGGACACTACTTGAGACAATAGAGTAGAATGGGCTTGTAGTTTAGAAGAATGAGAGGTGATCTCATTGAAATGTATAAAATCCTTCAGGGGATGGACAGGGTTACAGGGTAGATGCAAGGAGGATGTTTCCCCTGGCTGGGGAGTCTAGAACCAGGGTCACAGTCTCAGGATAAGGGGTCAGCCATTTAGAATTGAGATGAGGAGAAACTTCTTCACTCAGAGGGTGGTTAATCTTTGGAATTCTCTACCTCAAAGGGCTGTGGAGGCTCAGTTTTGAGTATATTCAAGATTGAAATTGATAGATTTTTGGACACTAAGGGAATCAAGGAATATGGGGATAGTGCACAAGAACATAAGAACATAAGAAATAGCAGGAGTAGGCCATACGGCCCCTCGAGCCTGCTCCGCCATTTAATACGATCATGGCTGATCTGATCATGGACTCAGCTCCACTTTCCTGCCCGCTCCCCATAATCCCTTATTCCCTTATCGTTTAAAGTGCAGGAAAGTGTTGAGGTAGAACATCAGCCATAATCTTATTGAATGGCGGAGCAGGCTCGAGGGGCCGAATGGCTGACTCCTGCTCCTATTTCTTCTGTTCTTAAGAGACTTGCTACTAGTTTCAGTGCATGTGGATTGTAACGGATTTCCTCCTAACAAGTGGATTCGGTATCTACTGAAAGAATAGATAGAAAGATTTATATATCATCTTTCACGACTTCAGGATGTTGCAAAGCGCTTTGTAGCCAATTAAATACTTTTCAAAGTCTAGTCACTAATGAAAGGGGTGGTTGTTAAACAACAGGGAAAAGGATGGTTTAATCAATGCATTTGAAAACATCTTCCACTTTACACAAACTTGAGCTCAACCAAAACTCTGCTGCCTGTGTCCTAACTCTCACTAAGTCCTGTTCACCCATCACCACATTGCTCACTGACCTACATTGGCTCCCGGTCCAGCAATGCCTCAATTTTAAAATTCTCATCCTAGTTTTCAATCCCTCCATGGCCTCACCTCTCCATCTCTGGAACCTCCTCCAACCCCACAACCTGCCGAGATCTTTGTGCTCCTCCAATTCTGGCCTCTTGCACATCCCTGATTTTCCTCACTCCACCATTGGCGGCCTTGCCTTCAACTGCCTGGGCCCCAAGCTCTTGAATTCCCTCCCTAAACCGCTACAACTCTCCACCTCTCTCTCCTCCTTTAAGAAGCTTCTTAAAACCTACCTCTTTGACCAAGCTTTTGGGCATCTGTCCTAATATCTCCTTATGTAGCTCGGTGTCAAATTCTGTTCGATAATCGCTCCTGTGAAGCGCCTTGGGACGTTTTACTACATTAACGGCGCAATATAAATGCAAGTTGTTGTTGTTATATGAAAGATTGTATGATGTGACAAGATATATTCCCTAATAACTAATTTGTAAATATGGGATATATAACAGCTCACACTATTCTACACCTCTGGCCATCTTTTACACAACAGACAAAAAATTAAAAATAACCAAGTCCAATCTTAGAAAGAAAGGCAGACTTGTATTTATGTAGCGCCTTTCATGATCACCGGACGTCTCAAAGCGCTTTACAGCCAATGGAGTACTTTTGTAGTGCAGTCACTGTTGCAATGTAGGAAACGCAGCAGCCAAAATTGCGCACAGCAAGCTCCCACAAACAGCAATGTGATAATGATCAGATAATCTGAGGGATAAATATTGGCCAGGACACCAGGGATTAACTCCCCTGCTTTTCTTCGAAATAGTGCCGTGGAATTTTTTACGTCCACCTTAGAGGGCAGACGGGGCCTCAGTTTAACGTCTCATCCAAAAGACAACACCTCCGACAGTGCAGCATTCCCTCAGCACTGCACTGGGAGTGTCAGCCTGGATTTATTTGTACTCAAGTTCCTGGAGTGGAACTTGAACCTACAACCTTCTGACTCAGAGGCAAGTGTGCTACCCACTGAGCTACAGCTGACACTAAAAATTTAAAGAATTTGTTAATCTGAGACGCTCCGTGAGAAATCACAAGCAGTCGTATTTAGATTAGTCGCTCTTTCGTTAAGGTAATTATGGATGAGACAGACCGTTTGGTCGATCTTAATCCGCCCAGCTAAAAACAACAGCTTGCATTTATATAGCACCTTTAATGTAGTAAAACATCCCAAGGCACTTCTCAGGAGCATTATCAAACAAAATTTGACACCGAGCCACATAAGGAGACAATAGGACAGAAGACCAAAAGCGCTCAAAGAGGTAGGTTTTAAGGAGCATCTTAAAGGAGGAGAGAGAGGTAGAGAGGTTTAGGGAGGGAATTCCAGAGCTTAAGGCCTAGGCAGCTGAAGGCACGGCTGCATTAAGACCCTAAAATCACCTCAATGAAGCATCCTATTCTTTATTTCAAATGATTGCAGGGGTTTTTTCATCCCACTCTCTCTCTCTATCTGGAGTTCCATTTTGTGTAATCACTCTTTGTGCGAGGAAGAATTTCTCAATATTATTCCCCCAAAATGACCTTTCACTAGTTTGAACCCGTGTCCCCTTGTCCTACTCTTGCAATGAAAGAAAATAAATGACATTTGATTCACAACCACACATCGAATGAATGTTTCATTTTGACATTTGTTTGGGGTGCTTAATGGAAACAAAAAATTACTACTTTACTCAAACCAACCCTCCTTGAGATCTTATGTGCAGCCAGACAGCAAGAAAGGGCAGAATTCAGGCATTAAAAGAGAGTGGAGATTGCCCAGTGTGCATTAGCCATCTGCCTGCTCTTTAGATGGTCCTTCTATGTGTTTGTTTTGACTGTCAGGGTGGTTTATTGACAGGGAAATCCAGTATCTCTCTCCCTGCCATCAAACACTCCTCATTAACGTTAATAGCATTTGGCCTATGTTGGGCCATCAGCAGAGTTCTGAGCGTGTCACCACGGTCACTCTCAACACGCCAATAAATATCGCAGTGCAAAATGACTCGAAGACGGTAAACTTTGCCCAAGAGGTCAAAAGCATGGCCCTCAAACACTCCCGAATACCCAATCAGGCACAAAGACCCCAGGATGCTTTGTAATTGTAACAATGCCTATATTTAGCAGCCCTTTTCTGTGTCAGCCGTGGCTCGGTGGGTAGCACTCTCGCCTCAGAGTCTGAAGGTTGTGGGCTCAAGTCCCACTCTAGAGACTAGAGAAAGAAAACCTAGGCTGACACTCCCAGTGCAGCGCTGAGGGAGTGCTGCACTGTCAGAGGTGCCGTCTTTCGGATGAGACATTAGAGCGAAGGGGGCCTCGAGCTTTTCAGGTGGACGTAAATGATCCCAGGCCACTATTTCGAAGAGCAGGGGAGTTCTTCCCGGTGTCCTGGGCCAATATTTATCTCTCAACCAACATCACTTAAAAAATAGATTATCTGGTCATTATCACATTGTGTTTGTGGGAGCTTTCTGTGCGCAATTGGCTGCCGCGTTTCCCACATGACAACAGTGACTACACTTCAAAAGTACTTCATTGGCTATAAAGCGCTTTGGGACGTCCAGAGGTTGTGAAAAGCGCTTTTTAAAAATGTAAATCTTTCTTTCATTAACTTGCGTTCAGTCGAATGGCATAATGGAGCCATGATTATTTGTGATGATAAAACATTCCTACGAACATAAGAAATAGGAGCAGGAATAGGCCATTTGGCCCCTCGAGCCTGCTCCGTCATTCAATAAGATCATCGCTGACCTGATCATGGACTCAGCTCCACTTCCCTGCCCGCTCCCCATAACCCTTTTACTCCCTTATTGCTCAAAAATCTGTCTATCTCCGCCTTAAATATATTCAATGAACCAGCCTCCACAGCTCTCTGGGGCGGAGAATTCCACAGATTTACAACCCTCTGAGAGAAGAAATTTCTCATCTCAGTTTTAAATGGACAGCCCCTTATTCTGAGACTATGTCCCCTAGTTTTAGTTTCCCCTATGAGTGGAAATATCCTCTCTGCATCCACCTTGTCAAGCCCTCTCATTATCTTATATGTTTCAATAAGATCACACCTCATTCTTCTGAACTCCAATGTGTATAGGCCCAACCTACTGAGCACAATGGCTGTGACCTCTCCTCCTTCCACTCTGAACACTCTGACCTCTCCTCCTTCCACAAAATGGACCTCTGACCTTCTCAATGCCTGTCCCCAGCCAAGCCTCGGATCACTTACCATCTCACCGAAGGGTGCTGCTCAGCGCCGAGCTTACAGCTCGCATCTCGCTGTAGGCAATTGGACCCCCTTGCCACTAGACCAAGACCTTGCTCAGCTAAGCCCGTGTGGTAGCCGGTGTGCAACGGCCAACCCACATTAAAAGAACTCATGCACAGGCATTTTCCACCCTTCAATATGAAGTTCGGGACCTGGAACGTCAGGATCCTCATAGACTCGACCCCTCATCTCCAGAATCAACCTAGTGAACCTTCTCTGAACAGCCGCCAATGCAAGTATATTCTTCTTAAATACGGAGACCAAAACTGTACACAGTACTCCAGGTGTGGCCTCACCAATACCCTGTACAGCTGTAGCAGGACTTATCTGCTTTTATTCTCTACTCCCCTTGGAATAAAGGCCAACATTCCATTTGCCTTCTTGATTACTTGCTGTACCTGCATACTAACTTTTTGTGTTTCACGCACAAGGACCCTCTGTACTGCAGCACTTTGCAATTTTTCTCCATTTAAATTATAATTTGTTTTTCTATTTTTTCTGTCAAAGTGGATAACCTCACCAGAGTGGATCATTCACGGCACCGAAATAATTAAAAAGATGTGAGTAATGATAGTCAATAAGAGTGGATTGGGAATCAGCCCAGGCAGAATAGGATGGGATGATATGTAGAATCATAGAAATTTACAGCACAGGAGGCGGCCATTTCAACCCATCGTGTCCACGCCAGCCAACCAAGTGCTACCAGGTTAATCCCACTTTCCAGCTCTTGGTCCGTAGCCCTGTAATATATGGAGACTTAAACGAACTGCCGTTTATTCAGCTCCTGATCATATGACAGACTTGCATTGATATAGGGCCTCGCTTGACATCAGGATGTCCCAAAGTGCTTTACAGCCAATGAAGTACATATCTCCAGGAGGTCCCAGAACACTCACAAGCAGTGGGTTACTTTTAACCTGCAGTTGTTACTTATGTGCAGGCATACCATCAAAAACTCAAAGCCCCAGACAAATGCATCTCCTCTATTTGCTAGATTGTATTCAAGAGCTTGGACACGTAAAATAAGAACTCACATTTAATTCACTAAATCTGTCAATTTTCTGCTTGAATTTAATAAAAGCTGAGTGGAATGATTCATTGCTGCGCTCACACTTCAAACAACTTGTACTTATATAATGTCTTTAACGTAGTAAAACGTCCCAAGGTGCTTCACAGGAGTACTACCAGACAAAATTTGACACCGAGCCACATAGGAAATATTAGGACAGGTGAAGAGGCGGGTTTTAAGGAGCGTCTTAAAGGAGAGAGAGAGGCGGAGAGACAGAGGGGTTTAAGGGAGAGAATTCCAGAGCTGAGGGCTCACACTGCTGAAGGCATGGCCGCCAATGGCGGTGAGATGGAAATCGCAAGAGGCCTGAATTGGAGTAACAGTGTTCTCGGAGGATTGTAGGAGGTTACAGAGCTACTAACACAGCATATCCATAAAGTGCCCAAGTCATCATCATAGGCAGTCCCTTGTATCGAGGATGACTTGCTTCCACGCCAAAAAGCTCACAGGTGTTTCAATGAAGGACCTAATATTCCAGGTCCCGAACTACATATTGAAGGATGGAAGATGCCTGTGCGTGGATAATTTTAACGTGTGGTGGCTTAACAGAACTAGATCTTGGTTCAGTGGCAAGGATTACCCAAGACGACTGGAGACCAGCTCTGCTGCACGGACCTAATGCGCACACATGTCGCAATGTGGGCTGAGCCATGCTGCCCCTGGGACCATGCCTCTTCTGGCCCTAAAGTGCACTCTAGCTCACTGAGGAATTTTACTCTGCATCCGGCCTTGAAACCCTCACGGACGAGAGATTATGGATATTCCTATATTGGCAACTGGACTGTCGTCAGTACAGGATTGTGTAAAACACACAGGGACTCTATATTCTCCACCGTGTCACACACACAGAAAAAAAAACATCGGCCAGATTTGCTGCGTCTGATTCTGGCCTTGTAGGAGCTGAGCTACTTGTACTGATAGCAAACCAGGCCGTGCTCCGAAGCCAATTCCAGTTACTGCCAGGAACAGCCAAACAAAGACATTCAAAGTACTCACAGACAATGAACCCTCCTCAACCACCCCCTCGCCCACCCCTCCCCTCCCCACTGTCTGGCAGGCTCACTTTAGTTTCTCACAAGCTGGACACTGACTGATATTTTTTTACATGAACTTTATCGAGACAAGCAAACAATTGCGTGCGTGATCTTGCCAAATGCAAAGCTGGTTCAGTGATGCCGCCACGTTCTCTGAACCTGTGCCTGCAATTTGAGCACAGGGTCAAGAATTAAAGGAGCATTCTTTTAAAGAAGATCGAATAGTCTCTTCGAAAGTCAACTTTGTGTCTCTGCTACACACAACTCAGATCCTGCCTGCTTCTAAACCAGTGGCAGTGCCGAGTGCCAGTGACCCCGGGGTATCAACCACTTTGTACCAATGCTACTGTGCTGGAATTCTTTTTTAATCCAGGTTGGTTATCCTGAATCTCCAAAGGCTTTCTGTTACTGGGTTAAACCGTTACAGAATACATATGAACATAAGAATTAGGAGTAGGCCACACAGCCCCTCGAGCCTGCTCCGCCATTCAATTAGATCACGGCTGATCTTCTACCTCAACACTTTCCCGCCCGATCCCCATATCACCTTGATTTCCCGCGTCTCCAAAAATCTATTGCTCTCAGCCTTGAATATACTCAGAGACTCAGCATCTCTGCCCCAGTGGGCTGTGGAATTACAAAGATTCACAACCATCTGGGTGAAGAAATTCCTCCTCAGCTCAGTCCTAAATGGCCGACCCCTTATCCTGAGACTGTGACCCCTGGTTCTAGACTCCCCGGTCAGTGGGGGGGGGGGGGGGCAACAGCCTCTCAGCATCTACCCTGTCAATCCCCCTCAGAATCTTATATGTTTCAATGAGATCATCTCCCCATTCTTCTAAACTCTAGTGAGTGTAGCCCAAATCTACTCAATCTCTCCTCATACA
This sequence comes from Pristiophorus japonicus, assembly GCF_044704955.1. Classification (NCBI taxonomy): domain Eukaryota; kingdom Metazoa; phylum Chordata; class Chondrichthyes; family Pristiophoridae; genus Pristiophorus; species Pristiophorus japonicus. Next base: position 59,093 of record NW_027251096.1, read on the forward strand.
TTAAAGTAATTGCGGACTCACTGCAAAGTGAACACACAGAGAGATGCTTCGGGTTGCCAACTCTGATTGGGCGTCTTCCTGGAGGTTCCATTACATGACCTCTTGTCTCCGATTGCCCCTCCCGGTCAAACAGCCTTCCGCTCCACTGCCCCCCCACCCCCCTCATCTCCAATATTTTTATAACTAATAAACAGTAATGTTTCAAAGAAAATGGTTAAAAAGAAACACACAATTTTCTTTATCTCCCGAGATGTTGCTGGCAGCTATGTCCAGGGGATCAATCTTTAATTCCCGGAGACTCCAGGACAATTCTGGAAGGGTTGGCAACCCCTACTGGAGCTCTACACGCCAGTGCTTTTCAAACTGCATGGGTTTGCATGGGACGACCCTCCTGGAAATACTGGAACACCTGTAAAAAAACATTGTCACATTCCTGGGTAAACCTCTGATCTAACTTCCCACCATCAGCTCCCCAAAGGAAAACAGGGCTGTCGTTGTCGAAATGGATATTAAAACAATGACCAAAATCTCATGATAAATGAACCACAATCCAATGACCCACAGCCCCCGAGATCCCAGCCATGGTTGAACACCTATGTTCTTATAGGTCTGTATTAAATATTCAACAGCCACCAAACAAAGGTGAAATTAAATTTAAAATATGCATGCAGTTTCTTTGAGAAAAATTTAAACAAATTTAAACACTATTTAAACAAAGTGCTTCATAATTATAATCAATGCATCAGAAAATAAAAAGCCGAAATAATGAAATGAATTAAAGTCTAATCACTGAGTAGTCTAGCTGCCTCTTGCCTGCATATTATTTTGCGCTCACCTCTGTTCTGTTGATGGACCTTGAATTGGTACACCAACGAAATTATGACTGAAAGAAACTCAAAACAATCGTCATTCTTTCATAAACAGATTCCGGACAACATGATACAAATTTGATTAAAACGGCAAATAAAACCTTTTTTTTCTTTTTTCTCTACCTGAAAGACCAAGGACGTCACCGAAGGCTTTGCAAGGAAGATCAGTTCAACAGAGGTAGGACTGGTAGATCTGCTGGATGGAGGAGGGAAAATATTACTGTTATAGGACTGGGAAGAAAAAATGTGAATTGCAGCCAAGAACAGTGTGCATGAGAAAATGTTCAAGGCTCGATCCTTATCGTCTCACACATTTAAAGACCGTGAGAATCTTTATACGTTTAACAAATTCAGTGTTAGGTGGAGAAAAGTGAAAAACTTTTGCATGTATTGTAAATTAAACGCTAAAAAGATCAGTACAATAATCATACAGGTGCATTTAAGAGGAATCTAGATAAAAACGCGGGGAGAACAGGAATATAAAAACATAAGAACATAAGAAATAGGAGCAGGAGTAGGCCATTTGGCCCCTTGAGCCTGCTCCGCCATTTAATAAGATCATGACTGATCTGATCATTGACTCAGCTCCACTTCCCTGCCCATAACCCTTTATTCCCTTATCGCTCAAAAATCTCTCCATCTCCGCCTTAAATATATTCAATGACCCAGCCTCCACAGCTTTCTGGGTCAGAGAATTCCACAGATTTACAACCCTGAGAGAAGAAATTTCTCCTCATCTCAGTTTTAAGTGGGTGGCCTCTTATTCTGAGACTATGGCTCCTCGTTTTAGTTTCCCCTATGAGTGGAAATATCCTCTCTGCATCTATCTTGTCGAACCCCCTCATTATCTTATCTGTTTCGATAAGATCATCTCTCATTCTTCTGAACTCCAATGAGTATAGGCCCAGCCTACTCAACCTATTTTCATAAGTCAACCCACTCATCTCCGGAATCAACCTCGTGAACCTTCTTTGAACAGCCTCCAATGCAAGTATATCCTTAATATACGGAGACCAAAACTGTACTCTAGGTGTGGCCTCACGAATATCCTGTACAGTTGTAGCAGGACTTCCCTACTTTTATACTCCATCCCCCTTGCAATAAAGGCCAACATTCCATTTGCCTTCCTAACTACTTGATGTATCTGCATACTAACTTTTTGTGTTTCATGCACAAGGACCCCCAGGGGTCTCTGTACTGCAGCACTTTGCAAATTTTCTCCATTTAAATTATAATTTGCTCTTCTATTTTTTCTGCCAAAGTGGATAACCTCACAATTTCCCACATTATACTCCATCTGCCAAATTTTTGCCCACTTACTTAGCCTGTCTATATCCCTTTGCAGATTTCTTGTGTCCTCCTCACAATTTGCTCTCCCACCCATCTTTGTATCATCAGCAAACCTGGCTACATTACACTCGGTCTCTTCATCCAAGTCATTAATATAGATTGTAAATAGTTAAGGACTCAGCACCGATCCCTGCGGCACCCTACTAGTTACTGTTTGCCAACCGGAAAATGCCCCCTTTATCCCGACTCTGTTTTCTGTTAGTTAGCCAATCCTCTGTCCATGCTAATATATTACCCCCAACTCCGTGAACTTTTATTTTGTGCAGTAACCTTTTATGTGGCACCTTATCAAATGCCTTCTGGAAGTCCAAATACACCACATCCACTGGATCCCCCTTATCCAACCTGCTCGTTACATCCCTTTCATAAAACCATGCTGACTCTGCCTGATTGAATCATGCATTTTCAAATGTCCTGCTATTGTTTCCTTATTAATGAACTCCAGCAATTTCCTAACAACAGATGTTAGGCTAACTGGTCTATAGATATGTGAAGAGAAAAGATTAGTGAAGACAAACGTAGGTCCCTTGTAGTCGGATTCAGGTGAATTTATAATGGGGAACAAAGAAATGGCAGACCAATTGAACAAATACTTCAGTTCTGTCTTCACGAAGGAAGACACAAATAACCTTCCAGAAGTACTGGGGGACCGAGGATCTAGTGAGAAGGAGGAACTGAAGGATATCCTTATTAGGTGGGAAATTGTGTTAGGGAAATTGATGGGATTGAAGGCTGATAAATCCTCGGGGCCTGATAGTCTGCATCCCAGAGTACTTAAGGAAGTGGTCCTAGAAATAATGGATGCATTAGTGATCATTTCCCAACAGTCTATCGACTCTGGATCAGTTCCTATGGACTGAAGGGTAGCTAATGTAACACCACTTTTTAAAAAGGGAGAGAGAAAGTGGGTAATTATAGACCGGTTAACCTGACATCAGTAGTGGGGAAAATGTTGGAATCAATTATTAAGGATGAAATAGCAGCGCATGTGGAAAGCAGTGACAGGATCGGTCCAAGTCAGCATGGATTTATGAAGGGGAAATCATGCTTGACAAATCTTCTGGAATTTTTTGAGGATGTAATTAGTAGCGTGAACAAGGGAGAACCAGTGGATGTGGTGTATTTGGACTTTCAAAAGGCTTTTGGACAAGGTCCCACACAAGAGATTGGTGTGCAAAATCGAAGCACATAGTATTGGTGGTAATATACTGACGTGGATAGAGAACTGGTTGGCAGAGAGTAGAGATAAATGGGTCCTTTTCAGAATGGCAGGCAGTGACTAGGGGAGTGCCGCAGAGTTCAGTGCTGGGACCCCAGCTCTTTACAATATATATCAATGATTTGGATGAAGGAATTGAGTGTAATATCTTCAAGTTTGCAGATGACACTAAACTGGGTGGCGGTGTGAGCTGTGAGGGAGACGCTAAGAGGCTGCAGGGTGACTTAGACAAGTTAGGTGAGTGGGCAAATGCATGGTAGATGCAGTATAATGTGGATAAATGTGAGGTTATCCACTTCGGGGGCAAAAACGCAAAGACAGATTATCTGAATGGTGGCAGATTAGGAAAAGGGGAGGTGCAACGAGACCTGGGTGTCATAGTTCATCAGTCATTGAAAGTTGGCATGCAGGTACAGCAGGCGGTGAAGAAGGAAAATGGTATGTTGGCCCTCATAGCAAGGGGATTTGAGTATAGGGGCAGGGAGGTCTTACTGCAGTTGTACAGGCCTTGGTGAGGCCTCACCTGGAATATTGTGCTCAGTTTTGGTCTCCTAATCTGAGGAAGGACGTTGTTGCTATTGAGGGAGTGCAGCGAAGGTTCACCAGACTGATTCCCGGGATGGCTGAACTGACATATGAGGAGAGACTGGATCAACTGAGCCTTTATACATTGGAGTTTAGAAAGATGAGAGGGGATCTCATAGAAACATACAAGATTCTGTCGGGACGGGACAGGTTAGATGCGGGTAGATTGTTCCCGATGTTGGGGTAGTCCAGAACCAGGGGACACAGTCTTAGGATAAGGGGTAGGTCATTTAGGACTGAGATGTGGAGAAACTTCTTCACTCAGAGAGTTGTTAACCTGTGAAATTCCCTGCCGCAGAGAGTTGTTGATGCCGAGTACTACTTCTTTAATGATTGTGATTGTATCCTCTCTCCCTATAGCCCCTTGAATATCCACTATTGGGATGTTTTTAGTGCCTTCTACCATGAAGAACGATACAAAATATTTGTTCAAAGTCTCTGCCATTTCCCTGTTCCCCATTATTAATTCCCCAGTCTCATCCTCGAAGGGGATCAACATTTACTTTAGCCATTTTTTTTCTTTTTATGTATCTGTAGAAACTCTTAACTATCTGTTTTTATATTTCGTGCTAGTTTACTTTCATAATCTATGTTCCCTCTCTTTATTATTTTTTTAGTCGTTCTTTTAAAAGTTTCCCAAGAGCTGGAATAGTGGGATTAGGCTGGATAATTCTTTTTCGGCCAGCACAGACACGATGGGACAAATGGCCTCCTTCCGTGCTGTGAATGTCTATGATTCTATGTTGATAGGGCGAGATGAAGTAAGGTGGGAGGAGGCTCATGGGGAGCATAACACACCGGCATGGACCTGTTGGGCCGAATGGCCTGTTTCAGTGCTGTACATTCTATGCCTTTCTATATAAAGATATTGGGGGGAAAATTGCGGTCGGAGGTTTCCTGCGAGAGAACGTCTCCGCCAAAAATGTTTTTAACGAAAATACCTGGTGGTCCCGGAGGAACGTAGGATTGCAGTCATAGGCCTAGTTTCGCAGTCCAGTGTACGGGAACATATCTTCGATGAATGTATGCGTATCCTGGGGTCACGTGTGCCTGGACTTCCAAGCTCCCGTTACGATCAATGAGAATACCCCTAAAATCAAATAAAACACAAACATAAATAAAAAAACTTCACTTTTTATTAATTAATAGAAATTGCATTCAATTAAATGAGAGAACAATGTATTTTTTTGAAATTAAAAAAATGTTTCAATAGTGTTACAAATAAACTTAACTTCATAGACAGGGTTTTTAATATAAAAATAAGTCGTAACTTTGAATTTTTTTATGTTTTAAAACTCTTACGCTGGTAAAAGTAGGCTATACAGCTGCTTTTACCAGGTGTAAGAGTTTGAAAGACATTCACTGGGCAAGAGTTGGACCAATAGCCCAAATTTCTGTCCCGCAGATGTCCTTTTCCCGGGGATGAGTGCGATCTGTTAAAATAAATTTTGACATGATCGCAAAAGCCGGTACTCAACGCATTTATCGTGCCCCGAAAACAGGCATTTGCGAGGCCTCCTCAGCCGGGTGGGCACGAGCACACATCGTACGCACCCAGAGGCCACAATTTTCGGCCCAATAACTTATTGCACAGCATCAAGCAAAGACAGCAAGCAAACACAGTTATGAATTGGTTGCAAATTTTGAGATCATCAAACATTACTGAAGAATTCAAACATAAATGTTTTAATATGATACACTGGTTCTTTATCCCCCTGTATTTTCCAAAACATACATCCCTGTACATTGTGTCTGAAACTGCAGATTTATTTTTTAAATCTCAGTAATTCCAATGTAAGTATGAATGCTGTTTATAAACATGTACAAAATTATCCAAAATAAGACGTTTTTATAGGTTTTTTTCCCCAACACTATGTATCTTGTATTTACACAATTTACAACAGACTGACTGCTGAGGTTCAGAAGCATTCATCACTTGCAGGATTCTGCACAGTCACCCTTTCTGGACAGAGTGAAACAAACATATAAAATTCTTAAAGAGCTTGACAGGATAGATGCTGAAAGGATGTTTCCATTGGTTGGAGAGTCTAGAACCAGGGTGCATAGGCTCAGTGGTCAGCTATTTAGGACTGAGATGAAGAGAAATTTCTTCACTCAGAGGGTTGTGAATCTTTGGAATTCTCTACCTCAGAGGGCTGTGGATGCTCAGTTGTTGAGTCTATTCAAGGCAGAGATGGATAGATTTTTGGACTCTAAGGCATATGGGGATCGGGCGGGCAAGTGGAGCTGAGGTCAAAGATCAGTCATGATCTTATTGAATGGTGGAGCAGGCTCGAGGGGCCGAATAGCCGACACCTGCTCCTATTTCTTATGTTATGTAGAGGGTCTGAACCAAATTTATATGTTTTAAAGTTTAATTTGTTTTAATTGCCGGGTTTTTAGTGTCCCCCTCCCATATATAATTTTAAGGCCCGAAAAAAAATCACAAAAAAAAACACAGAAAAAAAACAAAAAAAACAAAAAATATAAAAAAAGAGGGCAGTTAAAAGTGTCTGGAGTGTCCCCCAGATCGGGGGGGGGGGGGGCGGCACTTGATCTAATGTTTATTTTGTTCCCCCCAAAAGAGTTGTAGAGGTTCCGATCCAGCAAAGGTTAAAACTCTGGTGCACAGATCTGACGAGAACACTCCTTCCTGTTCTCCCTTGCCTCTCGCCATCCCACCTCTCTCGCTCGCTCGCTCTCGCTCTCCCTCCTCCTCCTCCTCCTCCTCCTCCTCCTCCTCCTCCTCCTCCTCCTCCTCCTCCTCCTCCCAGCCATCTCTCTCTCTCTCTCTCTCTCTCTCTCTCTCTCCTCTCCTCCTCCCTCGCTCTCCTCCTTCTTTCCCTTCCCCCTCTGCCCAGTCTCTCTCTCTCCCCCCGCCTCTCTCTTTCCCTATGCTTACTCTCTCTCCCTCCCTCCCCATTCCCGCTCTCCTCTTTCCCTCCCCATTCTCCCTCTCTCTCTCTCTCTCTCTCTCTCTCTTTCACCCCTCCCTCCCTCCCTCCCATTCCCTCACCCTCTCTCTCTCCCCCATCCCTCTCTTCCCCCCACACCCCCACCCCCTCTCACTTTCTCCCCCACCCCCTCTCACTCTCCCCCCCAAACCCACTCACTCTCCCCCCAAACCCACTCACTCTCCCCCCCCAAACCCTCTCACTCTCCCCCCCCCAAACCCTCTCACTCTCCCCCCCCCAAACCCTCACACTCTCCCCCCCTCCAAACCCTTCTCATTCTACCCTCCCACCCCACCCACTCGCATTCTCCCCCCCCCCCACCACCCACTCTCCCCCCGCCACCCACTGCCTCCCCCCTGCCACTCTCTCTCTCACACCCCCGCCATTCCCTCTTACTCTATCTCCCCCCGCCACCCGCTCTCTCTCTCACTACCTTCCCCCCACCCCTCTTCCTTTCTATTTCCCCTCCTCTCTCTCTCTCTTTCCCTCTCTCCCCACACAACCCCCTCTCACTCTCCCCACACACACCCTCTCTCTCTCTCTCTCTCTCAATCTTCCCCCCCATCTCTCTCTCCCCACCGACCACCCCTCTCTCTCTCTCTCACTCTCTCTCCCTCTCTCCCGCCCACACCCCATCTCTCTCCCTCTCTCTCCCCCGTCTCTCTCTCTCCCTCCCCCCGTCTCTCTCTTCTTCCCCCCACCCCCACCTCTCTTTTCTCTCTCTCTCTATCTATCTCTCCTCCCCAGCCCCACCTCTCTCTCTCTCTCTCTCTCTCTCCATCGCCCCCCACCCCTCTCTCTCTCCCCCTCTTCACCACCTTTCACTCTCTTCCCCCCCCCCACCCCCCACTCTCTCTCTCTCTCTCCCCCCCACCCCCATCCCCCCTCCCTCTCTCTCTCTCTCTCTCTCTCTCCCCCACCCCTCTCCCTCCCTCCCAATCTCTCCACCACCACCTCTCTCTCTCCCCCCACCGCCTCTCTCTCTCTCGCTCTCTCCCCCATCGTCCCTCCCGCTCTTTCTTTCTCTCTTCCCCACCCCCTCTCTCACTCTCAATCTCTCTCCACCCCCCACACACCCTCTCTCTCTCAACTCTGCCCCACACGC
>NW_027251097.1:7500-12500 GCF_044704955.1 Pristiophorus japonicus
CAAATCGATCGGTGGATACCGAGCACACAACACGCAGGGGAACTTGGTGAAAGAACTGCGCGTGTGCTTAACTACTCAGTAAAACAGATTTCCCTCACCCAGGGGCTTGCATCTGTGACAGACAGCGTCCTTTGTTGCGCAAAGACGGAGGGCCGTTGGAAACTAGTCTGTCCTGAGAGCCGGGCACGGGTACAAGCGGGGCTGCTGGCTCCCAGAGTACGATTTCAGCAAAACACCAAAGAGTTTGAAAAGTACAACAAAAGACTTTGTCAAAATTGTTCCAAGTCTCGCACACCGGTCATTTTGTGACTTTCCAAGTGCTCTTTTCAAAGGTCTCTTTCCTGAGATTGAGCACCTTTCAGCAAAGCATCACTTTTCGGGCGCTTTCAAAGTGTACCCGCTGTCGTAAAAATGTTCTGAAAATCGTGTTCCCGAAAATCTCCGGGCACCCCGCCAACCCCCAAGGACAGAAATGACAAGTGTCAAGTTGGCGGGGCGTCGGGCCACCTGCTGCCGGCCATGAGCATCCAAATCCCCGCAAAAGGGGCATTTTCATTTCTTCATCGGGACTTCCGGCAATTTCCAAGGTTCAACTCATTAACGTTGTTCGCAGACACTTGCCAGAAAATGCAAGTGGCCACTTTGCCGGGCCGACTCGCTTGCCCAAGCGGGAAACCATCAACCGAAGGCCCGGTAAGGCGGCCGAATCTGACCTCATAGACTTCCACACAACGGGACTTTTGACTTTCCCGGCCGCGGGTGGCCTCCACCCGGCCTCAGCCATCAGCCCTGCCTGCCTCCAGCCGCCTTCTGGTTAATGAGTTATCCAGCCTGGCACTTCGGTTGCGCCAGCGAGACCAAGTCTCGGCTTTGGTTAATGATTTGAGCCGAACCGACCTGCCCCCCGCCCCCCCCGGGCTGAACTCGGGCAGGTCTGCCGATTTCCCGACTCCTTTCGGGGCCTAATCGGGTCGCGCGAGCCGCCTGGCGCGATCGGGGACCATGCCCCGGCCTCTGCCAGGCCTCGGGCAGCCGCTTTTGAAGCCCGACCAAAAACCCGAAAAATGGGCAAAAAGGGAATAAATTCCCGCCCAAAAAGGGTGAATAGTCGGTTGGGCGGCAGCCCTGGTCGGTCTCTGCAGACCTGGAGGCTCGAGACGTTTGTTTGGAAAACTCACCAAGTCTCGATTCTGCCACCTCCTACCTCTGTGCAGATACCCCGCCAACCCCCAAGGACAGAAATGACAAGTGTCAAGTTGGCGGGGCGTCGGGCCACCTGCTGCCGGCCATGAGCATCCAAATCCCCGCAAAAGGGGCATTTTCATTTCTTCATCGGGACTTCCGGCAATTGCCGAGGTTCAACTCATTAACGTTGTTCGCAGACACTTGCCAGAAAATGCAAGTGGCCACTTTGCCGGGCCGACTCGCTTGCCCAAGCGGGAAACCATCAACCGAAGGCCCGGTAAGGCGGCCGAATCTGACCTCATAGACTTCCACACAACGGGACTTTTGACTTTCCCGGCCGCGGGTGGCCTCCACCCGGCCTCAGCCATCAGCCCTGCCTGCCTCCAGCCGCCTTCTGGTTAATGAGTTATCCAGCCTGGCACTTCGGTTGCGCCAGCGAGACCAAGTCTCGGCTTTGGTTAATGATTTGAGCCGAACCGACCTGCCCCCCGCCACCGCGGGCTGAACTCGGCAAGGTCTGCCGATTTCCCGACTCCTTTCGGGGCCTAATCGGGTCGCGCGAGCCGCCTGGCGCGATCGGGGCCCATGCCCCGGCCTCTGCCAGGCCTCGGGCAGCCGCTTTTGAAGCCCGACCAAAAACCCGAAAAATGGGCAAAAAGGGAATAAATTCCCGCCCAAAAAGGGTGAATAGTCGGTTGGGCGGCAGCCCTGGTCGGTCTCTGCAGACCTGGAGGCTCGAGACGTTTGTTTGGAAAACTCACCAAGTCTCGATTCTGCCACCTCCTACCTCTGTGCAGATACCCCGCCAACCCCCAAGGACAGAAATGACAAGTGTCAAGTTGGCGGGGCGTCGGGCCACCTGCTGCCGGCCATGAGCATCCAAATCCCCGCAAAAGGGGCATTTTCATTTCTTCATCGGGACTTCCGGCAATTTCCAAGGTTCAACTCATTAACGTTGTTCGCAGACACTTGCCAGAAAATGCAAGTGGCCACTTTGCCGGGCCGACTCGCTTGCCCAAGCGGGAAACCATCAACCGAAGGCCCGGTAAGGCGGCCGAATCTGACCTCATAGACTTCCACACAACGGGACTTTTGACTTTCCCGGCCGCGGGTGGCCTCCACCCGGCCTCAGCCATCAGCCCTGCCTGCCTCCAGCCGCCTTCTGGTTAATGAGGTATCCAGCCTGGCACTTCGGTTGCGCCAGCGAGACCAAGTCTCGGCTTTGGTTAATGATTTGAGCCGAACCGACCTGCCCCCCGCCCCCCCCGGGCTGAACTCGGGCAGGTCTGCCGATTTCCCGACTCCTTTCGGGGCCTAATCGGGTCGCGCGAGCCGCCTGGCGCGATCGGGGACCATGCCCCGGCCTCTGCCAGGCCTCGGGCAGCCGCTTTTGAAGCCCGACCAAAAACCCGAAAAATGGGCAAAAAGGGAATAAATTCCCGCCCAAAAAGGGTGAATAGTCGGTTGGGCGGCAGCCCTGGTCGGTCTCTGCAGACCTGGAGGCTCGAGACGTTTGTTTGGAAAACTCACCAAGTCTCGATTCTGCCACCTCCTACCTCTGTGCAGATACCCCGCCAACCCCCAAGGACAGAAATGACAAGTGTCAAGTTGGCGGGGCGTCGGGCCACCTGCTGCCGGCCATGAGCATCCAAATCCCCGCAAAAGGGGCATTTTCATTTCTTCATCGGGACTTCCGACAATTGCCGAGGTTCAACTCATTAACGTTGTTCGCAGACACTTGCCAGAAAATGCAAGTGGCCACTTTGCCGGGCCGACTCGCTTGCCCAAGCGGGAAACCATCAACCGAAGGCCCGGTAAGGCGGCCGAATCTGACCTCATAGACTTCCACACAACGGGACTTTTGACTTTCCCGGCCGCGGGTGGCCTCCACCCGGCCTCAGCCATCAGCCCTGCCTGCCTCCAGCCGCCTTCTGGTTAATGAGTTATCCAGCCTGGCACTTCGGTTGCGCCAGCGAGACCAAGTCTCGGCTTTGGTTAATGATTTGAGCCGAACCGACCTGCCCCCCGCCACCGCGGGCTGAACTCGGCAAGGTCTGCCGATTTCCCGACTCCTTTCGGGGCCTAATCGGGTCGCGCGAGCCGCCTGGCGCGATCGGGGCCCATGCCCCGGCCTCTGCCAGGCCTCGGGCAGCCGCTTTTGAAGCCCGACCAAAAACCCGAAAAATGGGCAAAAAGGGAATAAATTCCCGCCCAAAAAGGGTGAATAGTCGGTTGGGCGGCAGCCCTGGTCGGTCTCTGCAGACCTGGAGGCTCGAGACGTTTGTTTGGAAAACTCACCAAGTCTCGATTCTGCCACCTCCTACCTCTGTGCAGATACCCCGCCAACCCCCAAGGACAGAAATGACAAGTGTCAAGTTGGCGGGGCGTCGGGCCACCTGCTGCCGGCCATGAGCATCCAAATCCCCGCAAAAGGGGCATTTTCATTTCTTCATCGGGACTTCCGGCAATTTCCAAGGTTCAACTCATTAACGTTGTTCGCAGACACTTGCCAGAAAATGCAAGTGGCCACTTTGCCGGGCCGACTCGCTTGCCCAAGCGGGAAACCATCAACCGAAGGCCCGGTAAGGCGGCCGAATCTGACCTCATAGACTTCCACACAACGGACTTTTGACTTTCCCGGCCGCGGGTGGCCTCCACCCGGCCTCAGCCATCAGCCCTGCCTGCCTCCAGCCGCCTTCTGGTTAATGATTTATCCAGCCTGGCACTTCGGTTGCGCCAGCGAGACCAAGTCTCGGCTTTGGTTAATGATTTGAGCCGAACCGACCTACCCCCGCCCCCGCGGGCTGAACTCGGGCAGGTCTGCCGATTTCCCGACTCCTTTCGGGGCCTAATCGCGTCGCGCGAGCCGCCTGGCGCGATCGGGGACCATGCCCCGGCACCTGCCAGGCCTCGGGCAGCCGCTTTTGAAGCCCGACCAAAAACCCGAAAAATGGGCAAAAAGGGAATAAATTCCCGCCCAAAAAGGGTGAATAGTCGGTTGGGCGGCAGCCCTGGTCGGTCTCTGCAGACCTGGAGGCTCGAGACGTTTGTTTGGAAAACTCACCAAGTCTCGATTCTGCCACCTCCTACCTCTGTGCAGATACCCCGCCAACCCCAAGGACAGAAATGACAAGTGTCAAGTTGGCGGGGCGTCGGCCACCTGCTGCCGGCCATGAGCATCCAAATCCCCGCAAAAGGGGCATTTTCATTTCTTCATCGGGACTTCCGACAATTGCCGAGGTTCAACTCATTAACGTTGTTCGCAGACACTTGCCAGAAAATGCAAGTGGCCACTTTGCCGGGCCGACTCGCTTGCCCAAGCGGGAAACCATCAACCGCAGGCCGGTAAGGCGGCCGAATCTGACCTCATAGACTTCCACACAACGGGACTTTTGACTTTCCCGGCCGGGTGGCCTCCACCCGGCCTCAGCCATCAGCCCTGCCTGCTCCAGCCGCCTTCTGGTTAATGAGTTATCCAGCCCTGGCACTTCGGTTGCGCCAGCGAGACCAAGTCTCGGCTTTGGTTAATGATTTGAGCCGAACCGACCTGCCCCCCGCCTCCCCCGGGCTGAACTCGGGCAGGTCTGCCGATTTCCCGACTCCTTTCGGGGCCTAATCGGGTCGCGCGAGCCGCCTGGCGCGACCGGGGACATGCCCCGGCCTCTGCCAGGCCTCGGGCTGCCGTTTTTGAAGCCCGACCAAAAACCCGAAAAATGGACAAAAATGGAAAAAATTCCCGCCCAAAAAGGGTGAATAGTCGGTTGGGCGGCAGCCCTGGTCGGTCTCTGCAGACCTGGAGGCTCGAGACGTGACTT
>NW_027251097.1:25000-30000 GCF_044704955.1 Pristiophorus japonicus
TGCCAGAAAATGCAAGTGGCCACTTTGCCGGGCCGACTCGCTTGCCCAAGCGGGAAACCATCAACCGAAGGCCCGGTAAGGCGGCCGAATCTGACCTCATAGACTTCCACACAACGGGACTTTTGACTTTCCCGGCCGCGGGTGGCCTCCACCCGGCCTCAGCCATCAGCCCTGCCTGCCTCCAGCCGCCTTCTGGTTAATGAGTTATCCAGCCTGGCACTTCGGTTGCGCCAGCGAGACCAAGTCTCGGCTTTGGTTAATGATTTGAGCCGAACCGACCTGCCCCCCGCCACCGCGGGCTGAACTCGGCAAGGTCTGCCGATTTCCCGACTCCTTTCGGGGCCTAATCGGGTCGCGCGAGCCGCCTGGCGCGATCGGGGCCCATGCCCCGGCCTCTGCCAGGCCTCGGGCAGCCGCTTTTGAAGCCCGACCAAAAACCCGAAAAATGGGCAAAAAGGGAATAAATTCCCGCCCAAAAAGGGTGAATAGTCGGTTGGGCGGCAGCCCTGGTCGGTCTCTGCAGACCTGGAGGCTCGAGACGTTTGTTTGGAAAACTCACCAAGTCTCGATTCTGCCACCTCCTACCTCTGTGCAGATACCCCGCCAACCCCCAAGGACAGAAATGACAAGTGTCAAGTTGGCGGGGCGTCGGGCCACCTGCTGCCGGCCATGAGCATCCAAATCCCCGCAAAAGGGGCATTTTCATTTCTTCATCGGGACTTCCGGCAATTTCCAAGGTTCAACTCATTAACGTTGTTCGCAGACACTTGCCAGAAAATGCAAGTGGCCACTTTGCCGGGCCGACTCGCTTGCCCAAGCGGGAAACCATCAACCGAAGGCCCGGTAAGGCGGCCGAATCTGACCTCATAGACTTCCACACAACGGGACTTTTGACTTTCCCGGCCGCGGGTGGCCTCCACCCGGCCTCAGCCATCAGCCCTGCCTGCCTCCAGCCGCCTTCTGGTTAATGAGTTATCCAGCCTGGCACTTCGGTTGCGCCAGCGAGACCAAGTCTCGGCTTTGGTTAATGATTTGAGCCGAACCGACCTGCCCCCCGCCCCCCCCGGGCTGAACTCGGGCAGGTCTGCCGATTTCCCGACTCCTTTCGGGGCCTAATCGGGTCGCGCGAGCCGCCTGGCGCGATCGGGGACCATGCCCCGGCCTCTGCCAGGCCTCGGGCAGCCGCTTTTGAAGCCCGACCAAAAACCCGAAAAATGGGCAAAAAGGGAATAAATTCCCGCCCAAAAAGGGTGAATAGTCGGTTGGGCGGCAGCCCTGGTCGGTCTCTGCAGACCTGGAGGCTCGAGACGTTTGTTTGGAAAACTCACCAAGTCTCGATTCTGCCACCTCCTACCTCTGTGCAGATACCCCGCCAACCCCCAAGGACAGAAATGACAAGTGTCAAGTTGGCGGGGCGTCGGGCCACCTGCTGCCGGCCATGAGCATCCAAATCCCCGCAAAAGGGGCATTTTCATTTCTTCATCGGGACTTCCGGCAATTTCCGAGGTTCAACTCATTAACGTTGTTCGCAGACACTTGCCAGAAAATGCAAGTGGCCACTATGCCGGGCCGACTCGCTTGCCCAAGCGGGAAACCATCAACCGAAGGCCCGGTAAGGCGGCCGAATCTGACCTCATAGACTTCCACACAACGGGACTTTTGACTTTCCCGGCCGCGGGTGGCCTCCACCCGGCCTCAGCCATCAGCCCTGCCTGCCTCCAGCCGCCTTCTGGTTAATGAGTTATCCAGCCTGGCACTTCGGTTGCGCCAGCGAGACCAAGTCTCGGCTTTGGTTAATGATTTGAGCCGAACCGACCTGCCCCCCGCCACCGCGGGCTGAACTCGGCAAGGTCTGCCGATTTCCCGACTCCTTTCGGGGCCTAATCGGGTCGCGCGAGCCGCCTGGCGCGATCGGGGCCCATGCCCCGGCCTCTGCCAGGCCTCGGGCAGCCGCTTTTGAAGCCCGACCAAAAACCCGAAAAATGGGCAAAAAGGGAATAAATTCCCGCCCAAAAAGGGTGAATAGTCGGTTGGGCGGCAGCCCTGGTCGGTCTCTGCAGACCTGGAGGCTCGAGACGTTTGTTTGGAAAACTCACCAAGTCTCGATTCTGCCACCTCCTACCTCTGTGCAGATACCCCGCCAACCCCCAAGGACAGAAATGACAAGTGTCAAGTTGGCGGGGCGTCGGGCCACCTGCTGCCGGCCATGAGCATCCAAATCCCCGCAAAAGGGGCATTTTCATTTCTTCATCGGGACTTCCGGCAATTTCCAAGGTTCAACTCATTAACGTTGTTCGCAGACACTTGCCAGAAAATGCAAGTGGCCACTTTGCCGGGCCGACTCGCTTGCCCAAGCGGGAAACCATCAACCGAAGGCCCGGTAAGGCGGCCGAATCTGACCTCATAGACTTCCACACAACGGGACTTTTGACTTTCCCGGCCGCGGGTGGCCTCCACCCGGCCTCAGCCATCAGCCCTGCCTGCCTCCAGCCGCCTTCTGGTTAATGAGTTATCCAGCCTGGCACTTCGGTTGCGCCAGCGAGACCAAGTCTCGGCTTTGGTTAATGATTTGAGCCGAACCGACCTGCCCCCCGCCCCCCCCGGGCTGAACTCGGGCAGGTCTGCCGATTTCCCGACTCCTTTCGGGGCCTAATCGGGTCGCGCGAGCCGCCTGGCGCGATCGGGGACCATGCCCCGGCCTCTGCCAGGCCTCGGGCAGCCGCTTTTGAAGCCCGACCAAAAACCCGAAAAATGGGCAAAAAGGGAATAAATTCCCGCCCAAAAAGGGTGAATAGTCGGTTGGGCGGCAGCCCTGGTCGGTCTCTGCAGACCTGGAGGCTCGAGACGTTTGTTTGGAAAACTCACCAAGTCTCGATTCTGCCACCTCCTACCTCTGTGCAGATACCCCGCCAACCCCCAAGGACAGAAATGACAAGTGTCAAGTTGGCGGGGCGTCGGGCCACCTGCTGCCGGCCATGAGCATCCAAATCCCCGCAAAAGGGGCATTTTCATTTCTTCATCGGGACTTCCGGCAATTTCCGAGGTTCAACTCATTAACGTTGTTCGCAGACACTTGCCAGAAAATGCAAGTGGCCACTTTGCCGGGCCGACTCGCTTGCCCAAGCGGGAAACCATCAACCGAAGGCCCGGTAAGGCGGCCGAATCTGACCTCATAGACTTCCACACAACGGGACTTTTGACTTTCCCGGCCGCGGGTGGCCTCCACCCGGCCTCAGCCATCAGCCCTGCCTGCCTCCAGCCGCCTTCTGGTTAATGAGTTATCCAGCCTGGCACTTCGGTTGCGCCAGCGAGACCAAGTCTCGGCTTTGGTTAATGATTTGAGCCGAACCGACCTGCCCCCCGCCACCGCGGGCTGAACTCGGCAAGGTCTGCCGATTTCCCGACTCCTTTCGGGGCCTAATCGGGTCGCGCGAGCCGCCTGGCGCGATCGGGGCCCATGCCCCGGCCTCTGCCAGGCCTCGGGCAGCCGCTTTTGAAGCCCGACCAAAAACCCGAAAAATGGGCAAAAAGGGAATAAATTCCCGCCCAAAAAGGGTGAATAGTCGGTTGGGCGGCAGCCCTGGTCGGTCTCTGCAGACCTGGAGGCTCGAGACGTTTGTTTGGAAAACTCACCAAGTCTCGATTCTGCCACCTCCTACCTCTGTGCAGATACCCCGCCAACCCCCAAGGACAGAAATGACAAGTGTCAAGTTGGCGGGGCGTCGGGCCACCTGCTGCCGGCCATGAGCATCCAAATCCCCGCAAAAGGGGCATTTTCATTTCTTCATCGGGACTTCCGACAATTGCCGAGGTTCAACTCATTAACGTTGTTCGCAGACACTTGCCAGAAAATGCAAGTGGCCACTTTGCCGGGCCGACTCGCTTGCCCAAGCGGGAAACCATCAACCGCAGGCCCGGTAAGGCGGCCGAATCTGACCTCATAGACTTCCACACAACGGGACTTTTGACTTTCCCGGCCGCGGGTGGCCTCCACCCGGCCTCAGCCATCAGCCCTGCCTGCCTCCAGCCGCCTTCTGGTTAATGAGTTATCCAGCCTGGCACTTCGGTTGCGCCAGCGAGACCAAGTCTCGGCTTTGGTTAATGATTTGAGCCGAACCGACCTGCCCCCCGCCTCCCCCGGGCTGAACTCGGGCAGGTCTGCCGATTTCCCGACTCCTTTCGGGGCCTAATCGGGTCGCGCGAGCCGCCTGGCGCGACCGGGGACATGCCCCGGCCTCTGCCAGGCCTCGGGCTGCCGTTTTTGAAGCCCGACCAAAAACCCGAAAAATGGACAAAAATGGAAAAAATTCCCGCCCAAAAAGGGTGAATAGTCGGTTGGGCGGCAGCCCTGGTCGGTCTCTGCAGACCTGGAGGCTCGAGACGTGACTTTGGAAAACTCACCAATTCTCGATCAGCCACCTCCTACCTCTGTGCAGGTACCCCGCCAACCCCCAAGGACAGAAATGACAAGTGTCAAGTTGGCGGGACGGATTTGACTTCGGTCGCCGAGCCCTGGAACTAATTTCCCGCAAACGGCTTCGGATTTAGCTCCATCCAGACTTCCGGGACGAAACTTGACAGGCCGTATCTCCGCACTCCCGGAGCGCAGCCGCACCGTTCCGGCACCCATCGACGCGGCTGGCCGAGCCCGAGCGAACGCACCCCACGGCGGACGGCTAGGCCTTTCCGATTTTTTCACCCTTTTTCCCGAAAAGATTCCAACTGGCAGGGACATTCGCCCGACGGCTTAAAGACATGCCCTTCTGCCACACTAACGTCCCCGCCTTCGTTTGGCTATGTTGGCTTCGTCATTTCCGTCTTTTATTAAAGATACCATCTTAACACGCCGGTTAACCATTTGCCAGAGTTTTCGGTTAATGGTTTGCCACCTTCAACCCATTTGGTTAACCATTTGCCGCCGACAATTTTCAGTTCATCAGTTGCCACATTCAGACTTTCTTCTCCGGTTGCATTTCGCGGACTTCCAGCGCGCTCGGCTT
>NW_027251097.1:52500-60000 GCF_044704955.1 Pristiophorus japonicus
GAGTCGAGATGGCGGACGCCCGCTCCGGAGCTTGATTCGGACCACTGCGAGACCAAAAGACAGGTGGACGCCTCGGACTCACGCGAGAACCTTCGTCAAGTGCCAAAGGGCAGGCTAGGAGAAACCGGAGCCGTGCCAAGCCCTCTGACTCGTTATTGGATGCCCGGTCTGCCCACCGGCGGTGGGCGCATTGCGGGGCAGAACGGGAGGAACGCCGGAGTCGGTAACACACCAGCCGGAGCTGGCCCCACTCCGAGCCCTCCCACGTCGGACACGAGTCGCCAAATCGATCGGTGGATACCGAGCACACAACACGCAGGGGAACTTGGTGAAAGAACTGCGCGTGTGCTTAACTACTCAGTAAAACAGATTTCCCTCACCCAGGGGCTTGCATCTGTGACAGACAGCGTCCTTTGTTGCGCAAAGACGGAGGGCCGTTGGAAACTAGTCTGTCCTGAGAGCCGGGCACGGGTACAAGCGGGGCTGCTGGCTCCCAGAGTACGATTTCAGCAAAACACCAAAGAGTTTGAAAAGTACAACAAAAGACTTTGTCAAAATTGTTCCAAGTCTCGCACACCGGTCATTTTGTGACTTTCCAAGTGCTCTTTTCAAAGGTCTCTTTCCTGAGATTGAGCACCTTTCAGCAAAGCATCACTTTTCGGGCGCTTTCAAAGTGTACCCGCTGTCGTAAAAATGTTCTGAAAATCGTGTTCCCGAAAATCTCCGGGCACCCCGCCAACCCCCAAGGACAGAAATGACAAGTGTCAAGTTGGCGGGGCGTCGGGCCACCTGCTGCCGGCCATGAGCATCCAAATCCCCGCAAAAGGGGCATTTTCATTTCTTCATCGGGACTTCCGGCAATTTCCAAGGTTCAACTCATTAACGTTGTTCGCAGACACTTGCCAGAAAATGCAAGTGGCCACTTTGCCGGGCCGACTCGCTTGCCCAAGCGGGAAACCATCAACCGAAGGCCCGGTAAGGCGGCCGAATCTGACCTCATAGACTTCCACACAACGGGACTTTTGACTTTCCCGGCCGCGGGTGGCCTCCACCCGGCCTCAGCCATCAGCCCTGCCTGCCTCCAGCCGCCTTCTGGTTAATGAGTTATCCAGCCTGGCACTTCGGTTGCGCCAGCGAGACCAAGTCTCGGCTTTGGTTAATGATTTGAGCCGAACCGACCTGCCCCCCGCCCCCCCCGGGCTGAACTCGGGCAGGTCTGCCGATTTCCCGACTCCTTTCGGGGCCTAATCGGGTCGCGCGAGCCGCCTGGCGCGATCGGGGACCATGCCCCGGCCTCTGCCAGGCCTCGGGCAGCCGCTTTTGAAGCCCGACCAAAAACCCGAAAAATGGGCAAAAAGGGAATAAATTCCCGCCCAAAAAGGGTGAATAGTCGGTTGGGCGGCAGCCCTGGTCGGTCTCTGCAGACCTGGAGGCTCGAGACGTTTGTTTGGAAAACTCACCAAGTCTCGATTCTGCCACCTCCTACCTCTGTGCAGATACCCCGCCAACCCCCAAGGACAGAAATGACAAGTGTCAAGTTGGCGGGGCGTCGGGCCACCTGCTGCCGGCCATGAGCATCCAAATCCCCGCAAAAGGGGCATTTTCATTTCTTCATCGGGACTTCCGGCAATTGCCGAGGTTCAACTCATTAACGTTGTTCGCAGACACTTGCCAGAAAATGCAAGTGGCCACTTTGCCGGGCCGACTCGCTTGCCCAAGCGGGAAACCATCAACCGAAGGCCCGGTAAGGCGGCCGAATCTGACCTCATAGACTTCCACACAACGGGACTTTTGACTTTCCCGGCCGCGGGTGGCCTCCACCCGGCCTCAGCCATCAGCCCTGCCTGCCTCCAGCCGCCTTCTGGTTAATGAGTTATCCAGCCTGGCACTTCGGTTGCGCCAGCGAGACCAAGTCTCGGCTTTGGTTAATGATTTGAGCCGAACCGACCTGCCCCCCGCCACCGCGGGCTGAACTCGGCAAGGTCTGCCGATTTCCCGACTCCTTTCGGGGCCTAATCGGGTCGCGCGAGCCGCCTGGCGCGATCGGGGCCCATGCCCCGGCCTCTGCCAGGCCTCGGGCAGCCGCTTTTGAAGCCCGACCAAAAACCCGAAAAATGGGCAAAAAGGGAATAAATTCCCGCCCAAAAAGGGTGAATAGTCGGTTGGGCGGCAGCCCTGGTCGGTCTCTGCAGACCTGGAGGCTCGAGACGTTTGTTTGGAAAACTCACCAAGTCTCGATTCTGCCACCTCCTACCTCTGTGCAGATACCCCGCCAACCCCCAAGGACAGAAATGACAAGTGTCAAGTTGGCGGGGCGTCGGGCCACCTGCTGCCGGCCATGAGCATCCAAATCCCCGCAAAAGGGGCATTTTCATTTCTTCATCGGGACTTCCGGCAATTTCCAAGGTTCAACTCATTAACGTTGTTCGCAGACACTTGCCAGAAAATGCAAGTGGCCACTTTGCCGGGCCGACTCGCTTGCCCAAGCGGGAAACCATCAACCGAAGGCCCGGTAAGGCGGCCGAATCTGACCTCATAGACTTCCACACAACGGGACTTTTGACTTTCCCGGCCGCGGGTGGCCTCCACCCGGCCTCAGCCATCAGCCCTGCCTGCCTCCAGCCGCCTTCTGGTTAATGAGTTATCCAGCCTGGCACTTCGGTTGCGCCAGCGAGACCAAGTCTCGGCTTTGGTTAATGATTTGAGCCGAACCGACCTGCCCCCCGCCCCCCCGGGCTGAACTCGGGCAGGTCTGCCGATTTCCCGACTCCTTTCGGGGCCTAATCGGGTCGCGCGAGCCGCCTGGCGCGATCGGGGACCATGCCCCGGCCTCTGCCAGGCCTCGGGCAGCCGCTTTTGAAGCCCGACCAAAAACCCGAAAAATGGGCAAAAAGGGAATAAATTCCCGCCCAAAAAGGGTGAATAGTCGGTTGGGCGGCAGCCCTGGTCGGTCTCTGCAGACCTGGAGGCTCGAGACGTTTGTTTGGAAAACTCACCAAGTCTCGATTCTGCCACCTCCTACCTCTGTGCAGATACCCCGCCAACCCCCAAGGACAGAAATGACAAGTGTCAAGTTGGCGGGGCGTCGGGCCACCTGCTGCCGGCCATGAGCATCCAAATCCCCGCAAAAGGGGCATTTTCATTTCTTCATCGGGACTTCCGGCAATTGCCGAGGTTCAACTCATTAACGTTGTTCGCAGACACTTGCCAGAAAATGCAAGTGGCCACTTTGCCGGGCCGACTCGCTTGCCCAAGCGGGAAACCATCAACCGAAGGCCCGGTAAGGCGGCCGAATCTGACCTCATAGACTTCCACACAACGGGACTTTTGACTTTCCCGGCCGCGGGTGGCCTCCACCCGGCCTCAGCCATCAGCCCTGCCTGCCTCCAGCCGCCTTCTGGTTAATGAGTTATCCAGCCTGGCACTTCGGTTGCGCCAGCGAGACCAAGTCTCGGCTTTGGTTAATGATTTGAGCCGAACCGACCTGCCCCCCGCCACCGCGGGCTGAACTCGGCAAGGTCTGCCGATTTCCCGACTCCTTTCGGGGCCTAATCGGGTCGCGCGAGCCGCCTGGCGCGATCGGGGCCCATGCCCCGGCCTCTGCCAGGCCTCGGGCAGCCGCTTTTGAAGCCCGACCAAAAACCCGAAAAATGGGCAAAAAGGGAATAAATTCCCGCCCAAAAAGGGTGAATAGTCGGTTGGGCGGCAGCCCTGGTCGGTCTCTGCAGACCTGGAGGCTCGAGACGTTTGTTTGGAAAACTCACCAAGTCTCGATTCTGCCACCTCCTACCTCTGTGCAGATACCCCGCCAACCCCCAAGGACAGAAATGACAAGTGTCAAGTTGGCGGGGCGTCGGGCCACCTGCTGCCGGCCATGAGCATCCAAATCCCCGCAAAAGGGGCATTTTCATTTCTTCATCGGGACTTCCGGCAATTTCCAAGGTTCAACTCATTAACGTTGTTCGCAGACACTTGCCAGAAAATGCAAGTGGCCACTTTGCCGGGCCGACTCGCTTGCCCAAGCGGGAAACCATCAACCGAAGGCCCGGTAAGGCGGCCGAATCTGACCTCATAGACTTCCACACAACGGGACTTTTGACTTTCCCGGCCGCGGGTGGCCTCCACCCGGCCTCAGCCATCAGCCCTGCCTGCCTCCAGCCGCCTTCTGGTTAATGAGTTATCCAGCCTGGCACTTCGGTTGCGCCAGCGAGACCAAGTCTCGGCTTTGGTTAATGATTTGAGCCGAACCGACCTGCCCCCCGCCACCGCGGGCTGAACTCGGCAAGGTCTGCCGATTTCCCGACTCCTTTCGGGGCCTAATCGGGTCGCGCGAGCCGCCTGGCGCGATCGGGGCCCATGCCCCGGCCTCTGCCAGGCCTCGGGCAGCCGCTTTTGAAGCCCGACCAAAAACCCGAAAAATGGGCAAAAAGGGAATAAATTCCCGCCCAAAAAGGGTGAATAGTCGGTTGGGCGGCAGCCCTGGTCGGTCTCTGCAGACCTGGAGGCTCGAGACGTTTGTTTGGAAAACTCACCAAGTCTCGATTCTGCCACCTCCTACCTCTGTGCAGATACCCCGCCAACCCCCAAGGACAGAAATGACAAGTGTCAAGTTGGCGGGGCGTCGGGCCACCTGCTGCCGGCCATGAGCATCCAAATCCCCGCAAAAGGGGCATTTTCATTTCTTCATCGGGACTTCCGGCAATTTCCAAGTTCAACTCATTAACGTTGTTCGCAGACACTTGCCAGAAAATGCAAGTGGCCACTTTGCCGGGCCGACTCGCTTGCCCAAGCGGGAAACCATCAACCGAAGGCCCGGTAAGGCGGCCGAATCTGACCTCATAGACTTCCACACAACGGGACTTTTGACTTTCCCGGCCGCGGGTGGCCTCCACCCGGCCTCAGCCATCAGCCCTGCCTGCCTCCAGCCGCCTTCTGGTTAATGAGTTATCCAGCCTGGCACTTCGGTTGCGCCAGCGAGACCAAGTCTCGGCTTTGGTTAATGATTTGAGCCGAACCGACCTGCCCCCCGCCCCCCCCGGGCTGAACTCGGGCAGGTCTGCCGATTTCCCGACTCCTTTCGGGGCCTAATCTCGGGTCGCGCGAGCCGCCTGGCGCGATCGGGGACCATGCCCCGGCCTCTGCCAGGCCTCGGGCAGCCGCTTTTGAAGCCCGACCAAAAACCCGAAAAATGGGCAAAAAGGGAATAAATTCCCGCCCAAAAAGGGTGAATAGTCGGTTGGGCGGCAGCCCTGGTCGGTCTCTGCAGACCTGGAGGCTCGAGACGTTTGTTTGGAAAACTCACCAAGTCTCGATTCTGCCACCTCCTACCTCTGTGCAGATACCCCGCCAACCCCCAAGGACAGAAATGACAAGTGTCAAGTTGGCGGGGCGTCGGGCCACCTGCTGCCGGCCATGAGCATCCAAATCCCCGCAAAAGGGGCATTTTCATTTCTTCATCGGGACTTCCGGCAATTTCCGAGGTTCAACTCATTAACGTTGTTCGCAGACACTTGCCAGAAAATGCAAGTGGCCACTTTGCCGGGCCGACTCGCTTGCCCAAGCGGGAAACCATCAACCGAAGGCCCGGTAAGGCGGCCGAATCTGACCTCATAGACTTCCACACAACGGGACTTTTGACTTTCCCGGCCGCGGGTGGCCTCCACCCGGCCTCAGCCATCAGCCCTGCCTGCCTCCAGCCGCCTTCTGGTTAATGAGTTATCCAGCCTGGCACTTCGGTTGCGCCAGCGAGACCAAGTCTCGGCTTTGGTTAATGATTTGAGCCGAACCGACCTGCCCCCCGCCACCGCGGGCTGAACTCGGCAAGGTCTGCCGATTTCCCGACTCCTTTCGGGGCCTAATCGGGTCGCGCGAGCCGCCTGGCGCGATCGGGGCCCATGCCCCGGCCTCTGCCAGGCCTCGGGCAGCCGCTTTTGAAGCCCGACCAAAAACCCGAAAAATGGGCAAAAAGGGAATAAATTCCCGCCCAAAAAGGGTGAATAGTCGGTTGGGCGGCAGCCCTGGTCGGTCTCTGCAGACCTGGAGGCTCGAGACGTTTGTTTGGAAAACTCACCAAGTCTCGATTCTGCCACCTCCTACCTCTGTGCAGATACCCCGCCAACCCCCAAGGACAGAAATGACAAGTGTCAAGTTGGCGGGGCGTCGGGCCACCTGCTGCCGGCCATGAGCATCCAAATCCCCGCAAAAGGGGCATTTTCATTTCTTCATCGGGACTTCCGGCAATTTCCAAGGTTCAACTCATTAACGTTGTTCGCAGACACTTGCCAGAAAATGCAAGTGGCCACTTTGCCGGGCCGACTCGCTTGCCCAAGCGGGAAACCATCAACCGAAGGCCCGGTAAGGCGGCCGAATCTGACCTCATAGACTTCCACACAACGGGACTTTTGACTTTCCCGGCCGCGGGTGGCCTCCACCCGGCCTCAGCCATCAGCCCTGCCTGCCTCCAGCCGCCTTCTGGTTAATGAGTTATCCAGCCTGGCACTTCGGTTGCGCCAGCGAGACCAAGTCTCGGCTTTGGTTAATGATTTGAGCCGAACCGACCTGCCCCCCGCCCCCCCCGGGCTGAACTCGGGCAGGTCTGCCGATTTCCCGACTCCTTTCGGGGCCTAATCGGGTCGCGCGAGCCGCCTGGCGCGATCGGGGACCATGCCCCGGCCTCTGCCAGGCCTCGGGCAGCCGCTTTTGAAGCCCGACCAAAAACCCGAAAAATGGGCAAAAAGGGAATAAATTCCCGCCCAAAAAGGGTGAATAGTCGGTTGGGCGGCAGCCCTGGTCGGTCTCTGCAGACCTGGAGGCTCGAGACGTTTGTTTGGAAAACTCACCAAGTCTCGATTCTGCCACCTCCTACCTCTGTGCAGATACCCCGCCAACCCCCAAGGACAGAAATGACAAGTGTCAAGTTGGCGGGGCGTCGGGCCACCTGCTGCCGGCCATGAGCATCCAAATCCCCGCAAAAGGGGCATTTTCATTTCTTCATCGGGACTTCCGACAATTGCCGAGGTTCAACTCATTAACGTTGTTCGCAGACACTTGCCAGAAAATGCAAGTGGCCACTTTGCCGGGCCGACTCGCTTGCCCAAGCGGGAAACCATCAACCGAAGGCCCGGTAAGGCGGCCGAATCTGACCTCATAGACTTCCACACAACGGGACTTTTGACTTTCCCGGCCGCGGGTGGCCTCCACCCGGCCTCAGCCATCAGCCCTGCCTGCCTCCAGCCGCCTTCTGGTTAATGAGTTATCCAGCCTGGCACTTCGGTTGCGCCAGCGAGACCAAGTCTCGGCTTTGGTTAATGATTTGAGCCGAACCGACCTGCCCCCCGCCACCGCGGGCTGAACTCGGCAAGGTCTGCCGATTTCCCGACTCCTTTCGGGGCCTAATCGGGTCGCGCGAGCCGCCTGGCGCGATCGGGGCCCATGCCCCGGCCTCTGCCAGGCCTCGGGCAGCCGCTTTTGAAGCCCGACCAAAAACCCGAAAAATGGGCA